>NC_091069.1:62477741-62780564 GCF_032405125.1 Capricornis sumatraensis
TGTCTCTTTTGCTGTCTCGCATACAGGGTCATGATTACCATCTTTCTAAATTCCATATATATGTGTTAGTATACTGTATTGGTGTTTTTCTTTCTGGCTTACTTCACTCTGTATAATCAGCTCCAGTTTCATCCACCTCATTAGAACTGATTCAAATGTATTCTTTTTAATGGCTGCCTAATACTCCATTGTGTATATGTACCACAGCTTTCTTATCCATTCATCTGCTGATGGACATCTAGGTTGTTTCCATGTCCTGGCTATTATAAACAGTGCTGCAATGAACATTGGGGTACATGTGCCTCTTTCTATTCTGGTGCCCAGCAGTGGGATTGCTGTGTCATAAGGCAGTTCTATTTGGGAGCTCATGTACACCCGTGGCGGATTTATGTCAATGTATGCCAAAACCAATACAGTATTGTAAAGTAAAATAAAGCAAAAATAAAAATTAAAAAAAAAAAGTGAATCTAAAAAAAAGTGTTCAAAAAGGTTGCATATTGCATGACTTTATGTAATGGTCTTTTTTTTTTAATGCCAAAACTATAAAAATGGTGAGTAAATTAGTGGTTTTAGGGATTAAGCAGGGGTTAGGGTCAGAAGGGAAGTGAGTATGGCAATAAAAGGGCCACAGAGGTATTCTTGGGAAATTCAAAATTCTTTTTCATAAGGAACAGTTGAAGAGATATAGAACATTTCATCTGGGGGAATCTTGGAGAAGGAGGTTATGAGAGTTTTCTTTTTCCAGAAGATGAAGGGATTTATACAGAAAAAATTAGATTCCATTTGTGTGGTAGCAGTAAGCAGAACACAGATGTACGTAGGGGAAAGGGCACAAGCTTCAGGACTGATCAAGCATGAGTTTAAACCAGAGTTCTATTTCCTATATTTAAGACTGAGCAAATCAGTTAACCTCTGATCCTCTGTTTCCTCATCCTTAAAATGAGGCTAATGATTCCAGCTTCAATCCATCAATCCCCTTCTAACCAGAGAAACTGCTTCAAGTATTTACAACAAAAGAAATTTATTTCAGAGAACTGGTTGCATTTGATAAAGATATAAACACAGGTTGAAGGTGACAGAGAAGCTGAGATTTGAAGACTGCTATAATAGATGACAAAGTCAAGAATTTAAAAATCTTTTCAGATTGGTTTGAACTTTAAAAAGAGGAAAATAGCTGGAGTAAGACTGTACAAGATGGGCCAGAGATAAACCACAGATTAGCAACAATAAGCAGGAGCCAATTGAAGGGACACAGGGAGAAGGCGTGTTTTCCAGGAGCCAGGGTCACCAGGAAGAATCTGGAACCATGGAGCACTGATATAGTGGAAGATGGAACCATGGAGATGCAGCCACTACTGGAGGAGATACCTGAGGAAAAGAGAGAGGAAGGAAATGCTCCAGCTTCCTCCTTTCCTCACCCTCCAACCATTCAATCACTGGTGACTCTACTGACCAAACCTAGCAGGAAATCAGAGCACCCTTAAGCCTGAGAAAGGCAGCCTCCAGTTTAGTCCATCCTATGCATGGCAGAGTATGGATCAGAAAATCAGAAGACCCAGGTTTGACACATTTATACTCACAGGATGTTTTTGAGGATGCAGAGCCTGGTACATGGTAGATACTCAATAAATGGTAATCCTAACTTTTATACACCAATGCTATATGATGGGCATTTAGAATTGCATTTTCTCCATCACTTTATATCTGAGTATATAGAAACACACGCTAGGATATTTGGCTCATGCTACATGGATTCTGCCAAGAATGCTTTTTTTTTTTCCCCAAACGAGCTACATATCTAAGAAATGTGGCGGGGGGTGTGGTGGGGGGTGGGGAAGTCCTGTCTTAAAGTTTCATTGTACAAAGCAAATGTTGGGTTTCCACTGTTTCTGGTTTCAGCCTATTCAGAGGAAGAGTTTCAGTGAAATGTTAATTTCAGACAAAGCCACACTAGGGTAAAATTGCATAGTAATTCAAGCAGCATGTGCAAAGTTTATTTAGTGTTGGCCAGGAATGGTTTTAATTATGTGAAGTCTTCAGTATGAGAAAAAAGAGATTGAAGATGTTTGACTAAGTCAATTGCAAAGGCTCTGGATACTCCCGGATTCCTCCCCAGTTTCAGTTTATTTCTGAAGTCCCCAAACCATAAACATAAAGGAAGTACCCATGGAATTGCATGATGACACTGTCTGAACCAAGGGGCAACCAGCAGCAAAAACCACCAATATGGGAAATATCAAGCACCAGCAATCCAAATACCTCCAGTATGGCATGAAGGTCAGGTGTCCAGTCGTGTGGGAGGTCAACCAGAGTACAACAGAGGGAAGAGTGAGGATCTAAAGGAATGTTCAAAACTGGGGAGGCAGGATGCAAAATGTTTTCATAAGGGCCCAGATAGGTACAAGATTCAGAGTGCGCCATGCACATGTTGGACACCTCACATTTCCTGGAAGTCACTGGTGAGCTGTGGTACTGGGCTTGAAGTAGCACCTGGAAGTGGGAAGAGAACCAGGGCCCATCCCTAAGGATGATACAGGCACTGAAGATTTGATCTTGTAGATAGAAGAGTGGAGTCATCTCTAGTGCCAGAGCTAAGTCACTTTCAGTCTTGTCCGACTCTTTGTGGCCCCATGGACTGTAGGCCACCAGACTCCTCTGTCCATGGGATTCTCCAGGCAACATACTAGAGGGTTGCCATGCCCTCCTCCAGGGGATCTTCCTGACCCAGGGGTTGAACCTGCGTCTCTTATGTCTCCTGCATTGGCAAGTGGGTTCTTTACCACTAGTGCCACCTGGGAAGCCTGAATCAACTCTAAGGGCCCTAAAAATGGTCAGAATCCAGGAAGCTATCTTTAAAGACTAGCTTTCAGCCTCTGGATTCTGTCCATATGTATTAGGACCCTAGCACTAGTCTGGGAGCAGGGGTTTCTGTCCCAGGAGGGCATACAGGAGTGAGAACACAAGAAAAGGGACAAGAATTTGAAAGGGAAATAAACAAAAACCAGTCCTGTGAAGTAGACCATGTGGGTTAGAGGTGGTCTAACCTGCAAGGTTCTTAGGATCAGGCCTAGGCTGGCCTGGTAGGTTTGTGCTAAGTCCCTTCAGTCGTGTCTGACTCTTTGACTGATGCCCAAATATATGTGCCCAGAAGGTCAGGGGATCCTCTTAAATATTTACTGCCCCAAGTAAGACAGGCCTGGGCATATAAGTTGGGGTTGATTCTAGCTTGGAGAGCCGGGCAGGGAGCAAGACCACCTTAACCTGAAAGGGGAGCCTAAAGGACTGAGGATGGATGAGGCGTGATGAGAGTCTCCACTTGGATTTCTCAGAGATCTCCCAGCCCTGTGTGTCCTAAGTTCATTCTCCCACTAAACTACTTCCTATTTTCTCCACAGTTTTCACAATTTCCTGACCCTCCCAATCACTCATACTCACACTTGGAAGTCATCTTGGGCCCTTCCTCTCCTTTGCCCTGAAAATTCTACCTCATATCCCCTTTGGTCCCTGTTGCCACTCACCTAACTTAGGAGTTCCCTTTTCTTCTTCTCTTACCCCAAGATTATATACTGGTGTCGGACTGCACATTCAGAAACAATGTTCTAATAATGCCACTCCTCTGTTCTAAAATCACCACCTACAGAGTAAAATTCAAGTGTGAGCCTGTAAATCAAGGCCCTTCATAGGTTCTTCCCAACCTAGCTTTCCAACACAGCCAAAGTCCCAGCAAATGGAATCATGTTCTTCTTCAAAAACTTCTCACTCAGTTCTACCTCTGGGCTTTGCTCTGCTGAATGCTCTTCTCTATATTCATGCACTTCTGAGTCCTATCCACCCTTCAAGATCCATGTCACATCATCTCCTGTAAGAACGTTCTTTGATTCCCCTCATCATACAGAATGGGTCCCTCTCTTGTAGCCCGGTAGCCCTCTGTGACAATATTTTGCATGTGGTAAAAGTATGTGTTTCCTATATTTTTGCATTAGGCTATATAAGTTCTTTGAAATTAGGGGCCTTATACCAGATTCTCCTTCATGAAGGAAATGTAGGGAAACCCAAGAACATTGAATTTGGTCAGCTTGTAAGACATGTAAAGAGGTTTGGAGGAATAACAATGTAAAGGAATTCTGGAGTCATACTGTGATCCTGGAGTGATAATTAAAAGCATTTGAGAGTCATCAGCTGAAGTATGAAAACAGACGAGGTAACCCTGATGAAGAATACCAAAGGTAAAGGAAAGAGCTCATGGCTGAAACCTAGTGAAAACTAGCCTGCCAAGTGTCAGATGGAGAAAGAAGAAACTTCATGGAGATGGCAGTAGTCAAACAGGATCACAACATTTGTACCACACTGGGCATGAAAAGAATTTCAGTCCTGATGGTCAGCCAGCCAACATGTGCTTGAAGAATTCTGACTAAATCCTGTGTGATTTTCTCTCCAAGGTTGCAAAAAAGGCAGAACATGATGACAGACTCATGGATCTTTAATCCAGGCCACTAAAAAAGGCAATTCACTTGCCATTTTATTCTTAACCTGTATTCCTCAAGCAAAGGCTTCACCTGCCAACAGCAGGGCTTCCCAAGTCCTGTATAGCTGGGGCATCTGTAAATGTAGAGAACTCACAAAAATAACGCCCCGCCAAGGAACACGCAAATGGGAACAAGAAACATTACTTGTCATGATTCTTTTCCATTTTGGCTTCCCAAGTCCCAAGCTGACTTCTAAGTCCATGATAATTATTAAAACCAGAGCATAAGCACAGGGACACTGAGGAAGTCAGAAAGAAAGCGAAAGTTGCTCAGTCATGTCCAACTCTTTGCAACCCCATTGACTATACAGTCCATGGAATTCTCCAGGCCAGCATACTGGAGTGGGTAGCCTTCCCCTTCTCCAGGGGATCTTCCAAACCCAGGGATTAAGTCTAGGTCTCCCACATTGCAGGCAGATTCTTTACCAGCTGAGCCACAAGGGAAGCCAAAGAATACAAGAAGTCAGAAGAGTGGATCCAAAACAAGGTAGAGTCTGGAAACCCATCGTAGTCCCCCAGGGAGCTGGAGAAAAGGGAAATTCTAGGTAGGGGTGTGCCAGCCTTCCTTGGCAAGAGCTGTGTGGATTCTTGAGAAGGTAGACAGCTTCCACCTGAGACCTTCCAGGGGGAACTAGTCCACAGATACACAGGACCTGCTCTGGGCCAATTCAATTCAATACAATGCAGACAAACTGCTGAATACCCAGAAGGTGAAACGCCATGAGCTGGGCAGACATTTATCTGATGCCAACAAGTCAGTTCTTCAGCTTCCTAGAAGCCACCATTATTTTGCATCATACTCCAATACACTGGAGTTCAAACTATTTGCTTTAAGGGTTCTACAAATGTTTGACTCAAATTATGTTTTTTAAAATACTTTTTAAACCATAAGCATATATATTCAGTGTGTGATATACCAAATGTGAACAAGCACAGAATAAAGGAAAATCATGAGTATGTTTGAATATATTAAGGGTAGCTTGTGCTTAGTCATGTCCAACTCTTTGCAACCCCAAAGACTGTAGCCTGCCAGACTACTCTGTCCATGGGATTTTTTACAGGTAAGAATACTGGAGTGGGTTGCCATTTCTTCCTCCAGGGGATCTTTCTGACCCAGGGATTGAGCCCACGTCTCCTGCATCTCCTGCTTGGCAGGTAGATTCTTTACCACTGAGCCATCAGGGAATGACGTTTCTAACGTCATTAATTAGGAAAGCTATAGTTCTGAAAATGTCTTTAGTGATTCAGATCCATGCAAGTCTTTTCTTTGTAAAACTGGACAAGTAAGCCCACCACCACCACTTTTGCTCAAGTATGCCATGGCTCGGTTAAATTCCAGACAAGACTCTGGGATATCCATTGAGCGCATGCTCACATAAAGAGGTAACAGCAAACTATATAGTAATAAGTGACCACATTACCTGTTGCACTGCGGAATTATTGGTATCTTTAATGTTTGTTTTATTCTTATAGCGCTTGGAAGGCTTCTATAAATCCAAGTAAGACCAACTCAGCAATGCAGGCCAAAATGTCAGTGATGAAAATGACTACTGGAGTTTGGACTCAACATGCCAAATTAAATATTTTTTGCTGTGTTTAAGGCTTTGTGCTGTGCTGTGCTTAGTCACTCACTTGTGTCCGATTCTTTACAACTCCATGGACTGCAGTCCACCAGGCTCCTCTGTCCATGGAATTCTCCAGGCAAGAATACTGGAGTGGGTTGCCATGCCCTCCTCCAGGGGATCTTTGCAACCCAGGGATGGAACCCAGGTCTTCCACATTGTAAGTGGATTCTTTACCACCTGAGCCACAGGGAAGCCCATTAAGGGCTTTAAGTGATTACTAAATAGAAACAGGCACTGAAGTCACAAAACTCTTAATTAACATATCATTATGGCACAATATGCTTTGAAGAAGTATTTTCTGTGAAAGGAAGATAAAAATTGGTTGAAGAACCTGTTTAGCTATTACTTTCAATTAAATCCCTTATAATTAAAGAATGCAAACAGTTGTTGCTGCTGCTAAGTTGCTTCAGTCGTGTCTGACTCTGTGTGACCCCATAGACGGCAGCCCACCAGGCTCCCCTGTCCCTGGGATTCTCCAGGCAAGAACATTGGAGTGGGTTGCCATTTCCTTCTCCAATGCATGAAAGTGAAAAGTGAAAGTGAAGTCCGCTCAGTCGTGTCCGACTCTTAGCGACCCCAAGGACTGCAGCCTACCAGGCTCTTCCGTCCATGGGATTTTCCAGGCAAGAGTACTGGAGTGGGGTGCCATTGCCTTCTCTGCAAACAGTTGTTACATAGTATTAATTAGTCAACATTAAAACCACATATTCCTATATTCTTCTTTAAGTTTCTGGATCATTTTAATCAAAATAACCTGAATCTGCAAGGTATCCTGTTTAAAAGTGCTATCACTTTGAACGTCTGGCTGCCATAACTTCTTTAAGGCTGTACAGCCAATACAAAACACAGAGAAGTATTAATAGTGAGGAGACTCCAAGGCTGCCCTGTCATCGCAAAATTTCAATTTATATTTTTATATTCATCATAACAGTCTCATTGTTTTCAAATATACCACACAATTTTTGTTTCTTCTCTTTAACTCATTGATATTCCATTTAAGATTTCATTTGAAGAGTATTAATGCTAAAAAAATTTAAACATCACTGTGTTATTCAATACATAGGAGAAACCCAATATATTAAACAGGAAGAAGTTAAAGAAGCAGGCCTTTTTATTAGAAAGGTAGAAACTAGATAAGAGTCAATGTGCTTTAAACATAGCCCTGTCTTATAAACATGGGACTTGAAAAAATACTTGCTGAAATAATCAATGTAGCAGAAATGGTATGTCCCTTCCTTCTGAAATTGCAAGAGAGGGAAACTTTAGAAATGGAGAAACAAAGATGCCTATGGAAGAAGTTTTGCTTTTCCTATGAGAGCCATCTTTCTGTGGGCAAGCAAGTTGAACATTGTTCGTAGCTTTGTTCACTATGAACAAAGCTAGTGGAGGTCATGGAATTCCAGCTGAGCTTTTTCAAATCTTAAAAGATGATGCTGTGAAAGTTCTACACTCAATATGCCAGCAAATTTGGAAAACTCAGCAGTGGTCACAGGACTGGAAAAGGTCAGTTTTCATTCCAATTCCAAAGAAAGGCAATGCCAAAGAATGCTCAAACTACTGCACAATTGCACTCATCTCACTCTCTAGTAAAGTAATGCTCAAAATTCTCCAATCCAGGCTTCAACAGTACATGAACCACGAACTTCCAGATGTTCAAACTGGTTTTAAAAAAGGCAGAGGAAGCAGAGATCCAATTGCCAACATCCACTGGAACATTGAGAAAGCAAGAGAGTTCCAGGAAAACATCTATTTCTGATTCATTGACTATGACAAATACTTTGACAGTGTGGATCACCAAAAACTGTGGAAAATTCTGAAAGAGATGGGAATACCAGACCACCTGACCTGCCTCTTGAGAAATCTGTATGCAGGTCAGGAAGCAACAGTTAGAACTGGACATGGAACAACAGACTGGTTCCAAATAGGGAAAAGAGTACGTCAAGGCTGTATATTGTCACCCTGCTTATTTAACTTATATGCAGAGTACATCGTGAGAAACGCTGGGCTGGAGGAAGCACAAGCTGGAATCAAGATTGCCAGGAGAAATTTCAATAACCTCAGATATGCAGAGGACACCACCCTTATGGCAGAAAGTGAAGAGGAACTAAAGAGCCTCTTGATGAAAGTGAAAGAGGAGAGTGAAAAAGTTGGCTTAAAGCTCAACATTCAGAAATCGAAGATCATGGCATCTGGGCCCATTACTTCATGGGAAATAGATGGGGAAACAGTGGAAACAATGTCAGACTTTATTTTTTTGGGCTCCAAAATCACTGCAGATGGTGACTGCAGCCAAGAAATTAAGACACTTACTCTTAGGAAGAAAAGTTATGACCAACCTAGACAGCATATTAAAAAGCAGAGATGTTACTTTGCCAACAAAGGTCCATCTAGTCAAGGCTATGGTTTTTCCTGTAGTCATGTATGGATGTGAGAGTTGAACTATAAAGAAACCTGAGCGCCAAAGAATTGATGCTTTTGAACTGTGTTGTCTCGAGAAGACTCTTGGATTGCAAGGAGATACAACCAGTCCATCCCAAAGGATATCAGTCCTGAATATTCACTGGAAGGACTGATGTTGAAGCTGAAACTCCAATACTTTGGCCACTTGATGCAAAGAATTGACTCATTAGAAAAGACCCTGATGTTGGGAAAGATTGAAAGTGGGAGGAGAAGGGGACAACAGAGGATGAGTTGGTTAGATAGCATCACTGACTCAATGGACATGAGTTTGAGTAAACTCCTGGAGTTGGTGATGGACAGGGAGGCCTAGCGTGCTGCAGTCCATGGCCCCATCACTAAGAGCTGGACATGACCAAGCGACTGAACTGAACTGAACTGAAGTTGGACTTTTCTTTGTGTGAAGCAGGACAGAGAGATGGTGGTCAATGGGTAGCCAAATGTATCCATGGATGATTAGGACCAGCATAGCTGAGGTATCAGCAAAATGGAAAGAATGCCATGTGCTACTTGTTCTGGGCATGTAGAAAAAGAGTGGTGACTAGACATGATTGAGAGAAGGAGGCCAAGAGAAGAATGCAGCCTGGAAAGCAGCAGTGCAGCATAGCCTAGGAATCATTCATTCATTCATTCACTCATTTACTGATAAAGCACCTATTAACATGGGCATGATACTAGTACTTGAGTTATGAAGACAAACAAATTTTGGTCAGTGTCTGTTTCAGGGAAAGGAGTACTGTTTCCAAAGGAAGTGAAGAGAGCATGGTAGAGGGGCACTTAGCATAGTACCTGAAATGCAACAGGAACTCAATGCTTACTGTTACATGAACACTTACTGTTAACTGAATGAGCAAAGTTTAAAGTAAGGAGAGACTGGAAGGACAAAGGCTGTGAGCGTGGCCTAAAGAACACAGATGAAGATACCTTAGGGTAGAGCTACTCAAAAACCTTGGTATGAGGAAGGAGTCCTGAACTCTCCTTGAGAGAGGGTTGTGTTATAGGTTGAATTGCATCCCTCAAAAAAGATATGAAGTCTCAAAATGTAACCTTAGTTGGAAACAGGATCTTTACAGATTTAACCAAGTTAAAATGAGGTCTTTAGAGTGGGTCCTTCCATATAACTAGTGTCCTTATATAAAGGGGAAGTTTGGATGCAAAGATACACAGAAGGAAGACAATGTGAAGAGACAAAGGGAGGAAACAAAAATGCCTCAGGCTACCAGAAGCTAGGGTAGAAACCTGGCACAGATACTTCCCTAGGACCTTCAGAGGGAGCATGGCCCTGCTAATATTTTTTCTGGCCTCCCCAACTGTGAGACAATAAATTTCTGTTGTTATAGGCCATCTAGTTTGTAGCACTTTGTTATGGCAGCCTTAGGAAACTAATACAGGCTGGAAGTCAAAACAGACCAAAACCTGTGGCAGCACTGGTGTTTATCTCCCAGATGCTGTCCTCCTTGGACCTCTGTTTTGTTTGTCCATCCTCCCTGGCCCAAGGTATGGGACATGGAGTTGATTCACTTCAATCACAGAGATCTCTTTGCCATTCCATGTACCACGTGATCCAACTCTGTCCAAGAGGTCTCCCCTTAAAAGGACTGCTGTATCCCAGGTGGCGCTAGTGGTAAAGAACCCACCTGCCAATGCAGGTGACTTATGAGATGCAGCTTCAATCCCTGGGTTGGGAAGATCCCCTGGAGAAGGAAATGGCAACCCACTCCAGTATTCTTGCCTGGAGAAGCCCATGGATAGAGCAGCTTGGTGGGCTACAGTCCACGGGGTCTCACAGAGTCAGACACAACTGAAGCGACTTAGCACAGCAGCACAGCATCCATGATACAATTCAGTTGGTTTTGGATATTTCTCTGTCTCTGAAGGCCTGTTTGAAATATTCAATGCAGAGACTGTCTCTTACTGAACCTGGACAAGGCACTAAAGTAATAATCAGTGGTGTTACTAGATAACCTGAGGGAGAATGGTAACTGAATTGATTTCCTTGACCATAATGGTCATTTGTCCTTTCAGAAGCTAATCTGGACCTCCAGGGTGTAAGTTAACAAGTTTTCTCTTATCAGATATTATTACCTGAATTTAACAAACATCCCCTGGATGATTAGGCAGTGAATAAGAAAATGTTCTAATCTAGACACTTAAATTCAGGAATTCCCTAATCCACAACCTAATACCACACTTTCTCCAAATTGTAACATGCAAAAATCATCAGGTTAGAACCTCAAGTTGGGGTCTGAGCTTTCCTGCATGTCCTTTGTCAAACACAGAAGAATAATCTCACACCTAACTGTTTTTTGCAGCTAAAACACAGTCGTTGCTATGCTAGAGGCTAACTGAGAACCCTGAAGAGCTAGGTGGGTCTTAGCAGGGACAGAGAAGAGAGAGTTGCATAGGCTTATGGAATGGGGCTTCATGCCACACTATGAGAGGTGGGGAGAAGACTCTATATTTTAAGAATGTCACAAGCTTTGATACAAGATCTGGTCCAATCTCAGCTCCACCATTTACCAGCTACTTGACTTTGGGCAAATGGCTTAGCATTTCCAAACTTCAGTTTGAAAAACAGGAAATAAAACAATGTTTTTAAGAATTCTACATAATAATCTATATAATACACCCAGCATAGTGTCTTGTGATCAAGAGGTGACTTCCCCAGGATGTACACATAATTCTGAGTCACAAATACAGAATATTTACAGTTTTGTTTTTTCTTTACTGGAAGAATCAGTCCACTGAGCATTAAAGAAACAGCTAGACACTTTTTCATCAAATTGGTTATGTAGTCCTGTCATTTTGACTTTTGAGCATGTCACAAGCAATTTCTCTTCAAAGTCCCTCCTTCTTAGTTCCCCTGAATTAAAGCAGTGGAGCCTAAGTGGCCTCACTGCCTCCATTCTCTCCCCATGGTCCAATCCAATCTTGAGTGAGGCCCTAGAATTGTCATTGTAGAATAGCGATTGGTAAGTTCCCAGGTAACTCAAGCCCACTGGCTGTTTGTATCAGTAAAGTTTTATTGGAACAGAGTCATGCTCATTTGCTTATGTATCATCTATTACAACTTTCACACTATAGTGGCAGAGCTGAGTAGCTGCAACAGAAACAGTATGGCTTGCAAAGCTTAAAATATTTATTATCTGGTTCTTTAAGAAAGCTTGCAGTACCCTTGGTAATTTGTTCTAGAACATTCCCCCTTGGTAATTCATCATTCCCTTCAGTGACTTGCCTATAAGAAAAAGTCTAAGCTGTGTTAGTTGGCCCTAACCAGTCTATCCTGACTCATCTCTCACCATTCTCCTACTTGCAGCCTAAACTTCTTGCAGAATAAGGCTCCCCAAAACACACCAGAATCTCTTCACCTAGAACAACACTACACCCTTTCCACATAAACAACAACAACAACAACACTTCTATTTGTACTTTAATATACTTCTTGAATATCCTTTCTTTTATGAAGCCTTCTAGAATTGCTGCCTCAGCCCTATCCAAGGGCAGGCACTCCTTCCTTGGAAATAATATCCCACCAATAACTGACATGTTATATTCAGTACACATTGCTTCATGGATCACAGCCTTGTCATGGAGAAGGCACTTGCATAACTCAATGATGCTATGAGCCATGCCATGCAGGGCCGCCCAAGATGGACTGGCCAGAGTGGAGAGTTATGACAAAAATGCAGTCCACTGGAGGAGGAAATGGCAAATGACTTCAGTATTGTTGCAGCGAGAAACCATGAACAGTATGAAAAGACAAAAAGATATGACACCAGAAAATGAGCCCCCCAGGTTGGAAGGTGTCCAGTATGCTATGGGGATGACTAGAGGGCAATTACTAATAGTTCCAGAAAGAATGAAGTGACTGGGCCAAAGTGGAAATGATGCTCAGTTGTGGATGTGTCTGGTGGTGAAAGTAAAGTCTGACGCTGTAAAGAACAATATTGCATAGGAAGCTGGAATGTTAGGCCCATGAATCAAGATAAATTGGATGTGGTCACACAGAAGATGGTAAGAGTGAACATCAACATCTTAAGAATCAGTAAACTATAATGATGGGAATGGGTGAATTTAATTCAGATGACCATTATTACCTACTACTGTGGGCAAGAATTCCTCAGAAGAAATGGAGTAGCCCTCAAAGTCAACAAAAGAGTCTGAAATGCAGTATTTGAGTGCACTCTCAAAAACAACAGAATGATTTCTGTTCGTTTCCAAGGCAAACCATTCAACATCACAGTAATCCAAGTCTATGCCCCAATGCTAATGCTGAAGAAGTTGAAGTTGAGTAGTTCTATGAAGACCTACAAGACCTACTAGAACTAACATCAAAAAAAGACATCCTTTTCATCATAGAGGACTAGAATGCAAAAGTAAGGAAGTCAAGAGATACCTGGAAAAACAGGCAATTTTGGCCTTGGAATACAAAATGAAGCAGGAACATAGGCAAAACACTCTCAGACATAAATCACAGCAGGATCCTCTATGATCCACCTCCCAGAATTCTGGAAATAAAAGCAAAAATAAACAAATGGGATCTAATTAAAATTAAAAGCTTCTGCACAACAAAGGAAAATATAAGCAAGGTGAAAAGACAGCCTTCTGAATGGGAGAAAATAATAGCAAATGAAGCAACTGACAAACAACTAATCTCAAAAATATACAAGCAACTTATGCAGCTCAATTCCAGAAAAATAAACGACCCAATCAAAAAATGGGCCAAAGAACTAAACAGACATTTCTCCAAAGAAGACCTACGGATGGCTAACAAACACATGAAAAGATGCTCAACATCACTCATTATCAGAGAAATGCAAATCAAAACCACAATGAGGTATCACTTCACACCAGTCAGAATGGCTGCGATCCAAAAATCTGCAAGCAATAAATGCTGGAGAGGGTGTGGAGAAAAGGGAACCCTCCTACACTGTTGGTGGGAATGCAAACTAGTACAGCCACTATGGAGAACAGTGTGGAGATTCCTTAAAAAATTGCAAATAGAACTACCGTATGACCCAGCAATCCCACTGCTGGGCATACACACCGAGGAAACCAGAATTGAAAGAGACACATGTCCCCCAATGTTCATCGCAGCACTGTTTATAATAGCCAGGACATGGAAACAACCTAGATGTCCATCAGCAGATGAATGGATAAGAAAGCTGTGGTACATATACACAATGGAGTATTACTCAGCTGTTAAAAAGAATTCATTTGAATCAGTTCTGATGAGATGGATGAAACTGGAGCCGATTATACAGAGTGAAGTAAGCCAGAAAGAAAAACACCAATACAGTATACTAACACATATATATGGAATTTAGAAAGATGGCAATGACGACCCTGTATGCAAGACAGGAAAAAAGACACAGATGTGTATAACGGACTTTTGGACTCAGAGGGAGAGGGAGAGGGTGGGATGATTTGGGAGAATGGCATTCTAACATGTATACTATCATGTAAGAATTGAATCGTCAGTCTATGTCTGACGCAGGATACAGCATGCTTGGGGCTGGTGCATGGGGATGACCCACAGAGATGTTATGGGGAGGGAGGTGGGAGGGGGGTTCATGTTTGGGAACGCATGTAAGAATTAAAGATTTTAAAATTAAAAAAAAAAATGAAGCAGGGCAAAGGCTAACAGAGTTTTGTCAAGAGAACACACTGGTCACAGTAAGCACCCTTTTCAAACAGCACAAGAGATGACTCTATATATGGACATTACCAAATGGTCAATACTGAAAACAGACTGATTATATTCTTTGCAGCTGAAGATGAAGAAGCACTATACAGTCAGCAAAAACAAGACCTAGAGCTGACTGTGGCTCAGATCATCAGCTCATTATTGCTAAATTCAGCCTTAAATTGAAGAAAGTAGGGAAAACCACTAGGCCATTCAAGTCTGATTTAGAGCATAAATCCCTTATGATTATACAGTGGAGGTGACAAATAGATTCAAGGGATTAGATTTGGTAGACAGAGTGCTTGAAGAACTATGGACAGAGGTTCATAACACTGTACAGGAGGCAGTGATCAAAACTATCCCAAAGAAAAAGAAATGCAGGAAGGTAAAGTGGTTGTCTGAGGAGGCTTTACAAATAGCTGAGGAAAGAAGAGAAGTGAAAAGCAAGGGAGAAAGGGAAAGATACACTCAACTGAACACAGAGTTCCAGAGAATAGGGAAAGACAAGAAGGCCTTCTTCAAAGAACAATGCAAAGAAGTAGAGGAAAACAATAAATGGGAAAGACTAGAGATCTCTTAAAGAAAATGGAGCTTTCAAGGGAAAATTTCATGCACAATGAAGACAACAAAGAATAGAAACAGTAAGGACCTAACAGAAGCAAACGAGATTAAGAAGAGGTGGCAAGAATATACAGAAAAACTATACAAAAAATGTCTTAATGACCCAGATAACTGCGATGGTATGGTCACTCACCTAGAGCCAAACATCCTGGAGTGTGAAGTCAAATGGGCCTAGGAAGTGTCTATGAACAAAGCTAGTGGAGGTGATGGAACTCCAGCTATTTCAAATTTTAAAAGATGATGCTGTTAAAGTCCTGTACTCAACATGCCAGCAAAATTGGAAAATTCAGCAGTGATCACAGGACTGGAAAAGGTAACGTTTTATTCCAATCCCAAAGAAGAGCAATGCCAAAAAATGTTCAAACTACTGTACGGGTGTTCTCATTTTACATGCTAGTAAGGTTATGCTCAATATCCTTCAAGCTAGGCTTCACCAGTATGTGAATCAAGAACTTCCAGATAGATAAGCTAGCTTCAGAAAAGGCAGAGGAACCAGAGATCAAATTGCCAGTCTTCTTTTGATCATAGAGAAAGCAAGGGAATTCCAGAAAAACATCTACTTCTGCTCATTGACTTTGTTAAAGCCTTTGACTGTGTGGATCACAACAAACTGGAAAATTCTTAAAGAGATGGAAATACCAGACCACCTTACCTATCTCCTGAGAAACCTGTATGCAGGTCAAGAAACAACAGTTAGAACTGGACATGAAACAATGGACTGGTTCAAAATTTGGAAAGGAGTAAGACAAGACTGTATATTGTCACCCTGCTTATTTAATGTATATGCAGAGTACATCCTGCAAAATGTCAGGCTGGATGTATCACAAGCTGGAATCAAGACTGCCAGGAGAAATATCAACAACCTCAGATATGCAGATGACACCACTTTAATGGCAGAATTTGAAGAGGAACTAAAGAGCCTTTTGATGAGGGTTAATGAGGAGACTGAAAAGCTGGCTTGAAACTCAACATGAAAAAAACTAAGATCATCCGGATCTAGTCTCATCACATCATGGCAAATAGAAGGGGAAAAGGTAGGAGTGACAGATTTTATTTTCTTGGGCTCCAAAAATCACTGCAGATTGTGACTGCAGCCATGAAATTAAAAGACACTTGCTCATTGGAAGAAAAGCTATGACAAACTTAGCATATTAAAAAGCAGAGTTAGCACTTTGCCAACAAAGGTCTGTATAGTCAAAGCTACTGGGTTTTTTTTTTTTTTTCCAGTAGTCATGTACAGATATGAGAGTTGTACCAATAAGAAGGCTGAGTGCCAAAGAACTGATGCTTTCAAATTGTGCTACTGGAGAAGACTCTTGAGAGTCCCTTAGACTGCATGGAGATCAAACTAGTCAGTTCTAAAGGAAATCAACCCTGAATATTCATGGAAGGACTAAAGTGAACCTCCAGTACTTTGGCCACCTGATGCGAAGAGCCAACTCATTGGAAAAGACCCTGATGCTGGGAAAGATCGAAGGCAAACGGAGAAGAGGCGGGCAGAGGATGAAAAGGTTAGATAGCATTATTGACTCAACAAACTTGAATGTGAGCAAACTCTGGGAGATAGTGAAGGACAGGGGATCCTGGCATGCTGCAGTCCATGGGGTCACAGAGACAGACCCACCTTAACAACTGAACACCAACAAATACAGTAGATATGAGTCTACATAGCTGTCTTCCTCACTAGACATCCCCAAGCTAAACTGTCTTTTCTCTTTCCCTCCTGGAACACCCTGTTCTTTTCTAACATAGAACTTACTATAATTTATAATCATGTATTTCATTGTGTATTTATTTCTTTAATGTCTGTCCCCTAATCACAATGACCTCCAAGAAGACAGGAACTAAGACTGTTGGATTCACCATCACGTTACCATCACATATCCTGTAGCCAGCCAAATAACAGTTGTACAAGTTGTTGAATGAATGAATGAATGATAAAAGAAAACAGAGATTTTACTAATGAAACAAATACCAATGAAATAATCGAAAGAATCAAAACTGTTACTTTCTGAGTACACCAGATACTGCCCCTCAGATTCTTCTGGCATTCAAATGGTCCAAAAGTTTGATGGGGGTGTTTGGAATATGTATACAGTTCTATTCACTTGTTCTTGGAATCTGTGTGGAATGTTTACAAAGCCCTTTTGATGAGTTCAAATTCAGACCTCATGAAACTGGAATAAAGCTATAGTTTTATGTCACTGAGTCTACATTTTCACTGAACCATACAGTATCCCAACCATGACTTCCTGGAAAAAGACATCCTCTACTCCTTTTCTACTAAGAAAAGGTGGGCAAGACTACTGCAACTTCTTCTCTCTGTCCCTAAGGAGGGTGTGCTATCCGTGCATCACACACATCCAGCTAAAGGCACCACACACCATGCCCACATACAGATGAGAGGCCTGGGTGGGAAGGGTTGGGGGAGACTGCCAGGCTTGAATGACCCTTCCTTGACTCCAACAGAGGAAATCTTTAAGCTCAGACTGTGACTCTTAGAAGCTGTATTCTTCATTCTTCCTAAGACCTGAATCTCAAGATCAAGCAAATAATTCAGCTTAGTTGCTGCTTAGTGTAGGGGAAAAGAAAAATATCCCAAGGCCATTTCCTGTGTGGCCTCTTTGATGTTGGACAGTGTCTCTTTGAGAGACAGCCCCATCCACAAAGGCTTTCTGTGGATGTGTGTGCATTTCACTGAGATGTTTCCAAGAAGAGCAAAGACACCTTTTCAACCAAGGCAAATTAATGAAGCTGGCAGTCAAACTCTATTTCTAGCCTGCAGCCTCAGGGATGTCAGTTCCATGAATGAAGGCAAAGCTGAATTTCTTGTTTAAATCAAGCCTTCAGTCCTCTGTGGCATCCACCTCTGGTCAAGCAATGAAAGAATTCTATGTATTAAAACATGGAGATTGTCTTTGGATCTAGATAAACACTTCTAAGAGTTTGCTGGTACTATCCTTTAAGCCTGGTTACAGAGCATTCATAAGGAAATATCAGTCTTTCCCATTATTAAGAAGCTAAATGGGAGTAGGTTTCAAGATGGCTAAGGAGTAAGACTAAGAGATCACCTTTCTCCCCATAAATCCACCAAAAAAACATCTGCATGTGGAACAACTTCTACAAAACAGCTGAATGCTAGCAGAAGATCCCAGACTTCCAAAAACGCAAGCTTATCTCCACAGAATGGGTAGGGTAAAAGATAGAAGGAAAAAAATAAATAAATAAAAGGATTTAGAACAGAGACCTGCAACTGAAGGAGGGAGCTGTGAAGGAGGAAAAGTTTCCACACACTCAGAAACCCCTTCACGGGCAGGGAAAAGGTGGGGAGCTTCAGAACCTCAAAGCTGGATGCAGCAATAGGTGCTTGGAAGGCAAAATGGAGAGAATTCACTACAGAGATCATTGCCAACCAGCCTGAGAGGCTGTTTGCACACTTGCTGTGGCAAACAGGGGCTGGGTGCTAAGGTTCAGGCTGTGGGGGTCAGACTGCAGGTAAAGGACTTGGGTTGACTGCTGTGAAGATACTCTGAGGCAGCTAGTATGACACAGCTGAGGGAGTCCAGGAAAAAGCCTGGGCCTGCCAGAGACACAAAAGATCACTGCTGTGGGGACCCTCTACCTCCACATACTCACAGACCACAGGGCTTTGCCTTCGCTGGTGCCATAGGTGGGACAAGATGCAGCTGCAGACTGTGACCCCAGAGGTAGATACACTGGCTAGCACCACCAAAGCTGGCACGAGTGCCAGAAGCAGGACTAGAAGGTGGAAACAGGCCAAATGGCCACCACCAAAGCCTGCACGAGTGCGAAAGGCAAGGGACAAAACACCACTGCTGTCCCAACCCCAGAGGTAGCAGCTGCCACCAAACTGTGAACAGGCACAGGTCACTACCCGCACCTTCCTGGGAGTCTATGCAGCTTGACTCTGCCGAGGGACACACAGGCCAGGGCCAATTCCTTTAGGAGAGCACATGAACCACCTCAGACTATAGCAACTTTCCTCAGGCCTCAGCTGCAGAAGGCACGCCTCACAAACCCCAGCTGTATCTGCTATTCCCCTCAATCTCCTTAGCCTGTCTGAGCAAGTGAGCCCTAATAAGCCGATACTTTTGCCCTCTCCTGCCTGGGTGGAACAGACACCAGAGAGAGACCTACAAGCAGAGGCAGGGCCAAAACCAAAGCTGAGCACTAGGGGCTGTGTGACCTGAGAAGAGGAAGGGAATGCATTACTGCAGCTGCAGGTACTACAGGTTGTTGTTGTTCAGTCGCCCAGTTGTGTCCAACACTTTGCGACCCCATGGACTGCTGCACGCCAGGCTTCCCTGTCTTTCACCATCTCCTGGAGCTTGCTCAAACTCATGTTCATTGAGTTTGTTATGCCATCCAATCATCTCGTTCTCTGTTGTCCCCTTCTCCTCCGGCCTTCAATCTATCCCAGCATCAGGTTCTTTTCTAAGAGTCAACTCTTTGCATCAGATAGCCAAAGTACTAGAGCTTCAGCTTCAGCCTCAGTCCTTCCATTGAATATTCAGAACTGATTTCTTTTAGGATGGACTGGTTGGATCTCCTTGCAGTCCAACAGACTCTCAAGAGTCATCTCCAACACCATAGCTCAAAAGCATCATTTCTTCAGCCTTCTTTATGGTCCAACTCTCACATCCATACATGACTACTGGAAAAACCTTAGCTTTGACTATATGGACCTTTGTCAGCAAACCAATGTCTCTGCTTTTAATATGCTGTCTAGATTTGTCATAGCTTTTCTTCCAAGGAGCAAGAATCTTTTAATTTCATGGTCACAGACACCAGGTTAAATCCCCACAATAGGTTTGAGACTGCTTTGGGGGCAACTGTGGACTTTGGAAGCAAGTACAAGCTGGAGGACATATCTGGGTCTGAGCTGACCCTAGAATGCCCACAGAAGGTCCAGACACCTTCCTAGAGATATTGGAGGACTTTCTGAGGAGGCAGATTGGCTGGTGATCACTGTGTGGTAAGGACAACAGAGTACGCAGGAGGATATTCTTACTGCTCCTCCTCCTCCTCTCTCTCTCTCACACTATATATATATATATATATATATATATATATATATATATATCTTTTTTCCTGTTCATTTTTTCCTATTTTTACAGTACTCTGTAGATATATAGGATTTTTCCCCATGTTTTTAATTTTGTATTTTTGCTAGTTTTTATATTTGTTTTAATTATGGGTTTTTAAATTGGCTTCACTGCTCTCTTCTCTTTTGGTTCTTATTTTTCTTTTTTTTTGTTCTCTTTTTTTATCTCTTCCTCTTGTGAGTGTGTGAGCTTCTTCAGATGTTCTTGTCTGTGGAGTATTTCTATTACCATTTGTCTTAGGATTTTATCTGTCCATGCATTTTCTGTTTGTACATTTGTTTGACTTGCTTTTTTTTTTCTCTTCTCTTCTGCATTATATGCCTTGTGGAGTCCAGAGCTACAGTAAGGAGCTGGGCCTCAACTTCTGAAGTAGGAGAACTGAGTCCGGGACTCTGGACCAGAGAACTCCCGAGCCCATGGACCATCAACTGGTGAGAGTTCTCCAAAAGGCCTCCATCTCAACACTAAGACCAGGCACCACCTAAAAGCCAGCAAGCTCCAGTGTGGAAGACTCAGGCCCAGACATCAGTAAAACAAAAACACCAACACTGCCCACTAGCAGACAGGCTGGTATGGCTACACTAAGCACACAGACACTCCAAAACACATCACTGGATAATACAGAACTGCCATTCGGAGAGACAAGATCCAGTTCTGTCCACCAGAACAAAAGCACCGGTCCCCCCAACCAGGAAACCATCATGAGGCACTGGTCCAACCCCACCCACTGTGGGCACACTCCATAAATGAGAGGAACTATGACCTAGCATCCTGTAGGAAGGAAATCCCAAGCACAGCAGATTAAACACAATGGAAAGACACAAAAAATGCACAGCAGATGAAGGAACATGGTAAAAACCTATAAGACCAAACAAATGAAGAGGAAATAAGCAGTCTACCTGAAAAAGAATTCAGAGTAATGACAGTAAAGATAATCTAAAATCATGGACATAAAAATGGAGGCATAGATTAATAGAATGGAAGCATGGATTGAAAAGATACAAGAAATGTGTAACAAGGCCCTAGAAGAATTAAAGAACAGACAATCAGCAATGAACAATGAGACAAAAAATACACTAGAGGCAACCAGTAACAGAATAACTGGGGCAAAAGAACAAATAAGCAAGCTGGAGGATAGAATGGTGGAAGTAACTGAAACAGCAGAATAAAGAAACAAGAATAAGAAAAGATGAGAACAGTTTCACAGACATCTAGGGAAACATAAGACACACAAACATTCAAATTGTAGGTGTCCCTAAAGAAGAAGAGAAAAATAAAGGGTATGATAAAATATTTGAGAAGATTATAGTCAAAAACTTCCCTAACATGGGGAGGGAAATAGCCGTCCAAGTCCAGGAAGACCAGAGAGTCCCAAATAGGATAAATCCAAGGAGAAACATGTCAAGACACTTATTATACAAACTAACAAAAGTAAACAGGAAGAAATAATATTAAAAGCAACAAGGGGAAAAAAACATACAATGGAATTCCCATAAAGCTATCAGTTGATATTTCAACAAAAACTCTGCAGGTCAGAAAAGAGTGGCAAGATATACTTAAAGTGATGAAAGGGAAAAACCTACAACCAAAATTACTCTACTCGGCAAAGACTTTGCTTTGTCAGATTCAATGGAGAAATCAAAAGCTTTACAGATAAGGAAAAGTTCAAAGAATTCAGCACCAACAAGCCAACTTTATACCAAATGCCAAAGGAATTTCTCTAGACAGGAAACACAAGGGAAAAAAAATGACCTACAAAAACACACTCACCAATAAAGTAAATGGTAAATGGATCATACATATCAGTAATTACCTTAAATGGAAATGGATTAAATGCTCCAACCAAAAGACACAGAGAACTGAATGGATAAAAAAACAAGACCCCAATGTGGTTCTCAACGAGAGATCCACTTCAGACCTAGGGACACATACAAACTGAAAGTGAAGGGCTGGAAAAAATTATTCCATGCAAATGGAAATCAAAAGAAAGTGAGAGTAGTAATACTCATCATGAAAAAATGAAAGTAAAATAAAGACCATTTCAAGAGACAAGGAAGGACACTACATAATGATCAAGGGATCAATCCGTGAAGAAGACATAACAATTTAAAAAATATATGATAGTATACATGATAGAATGCCATTCTCCCAAATCATCCCACCCTCTCCCTCTCCCTCTGAGTCCAAAAGTCCGTTATACACAGCTGTGTCTTTTTTCCTGTCTTGCATACAGGGTCGTCATTGCCATCTTTCTAAATTCCATATATATGTGTTAGTATACTGTATTGGTGTTTTTCTTTCTGGCTTACTTCACTCTGTATAATCGGCTCCAGTTTCATCCATCTCATCAGAACTGATTCAAATGAATTCTTTTTAACGGCTGAGTAATACTCCATTGTGTACATGTACCAAAGCTTTTTTATCCATTCATCTGCTGATGGACATCTAGGTTGTTTCCATGTCCTGGCTATTATAAACAGTGCTGCGATGAACATTGGGGGACATGTGTCTCTTTCAATTCTGGTTTCCTCGGTGTGTATGCCCAGCAATGGGATTGCTGGATCATAAGGTAGTTCTATTTGCAATTTTTTAAGGAATCTCCACACTGTTCTCCATAGTGGCTGTACTAGTTTGCATTCCCACCAACAGTGTAGGAGGGTTCCCTTTTCTCCACACCCTCTCCAGCATTTATTGCTTGCAGATTTTTGGATCGCAGCCATTCTGACTGGTGTGAAGTGGTACCTCATTGTGGTTTTGATTTGCATTTCTCTGATAATGAGTGATGTTGAGCATCTTTTCATGTGTTTGTTAGCCATCCGTATGTCTTGTATACTATCATGTAAGAATTGAATCGCCAGTCTATGTCTGACGCAGGATACAGCATGCTTGGGGTTGGTGCATGGGGATGACCCACTGAGATGTTATGGGGAGGGAGGTGGGAGGGGGGTTCATGTTTGGGAACACATGTAAGAATTAAAGATTTTAAAATTTAAAAAAAAAAGTTACTTAGAAAAAAAAAAAAACTCTTTCATTCTTGGGCCCATGGGAAAAAAAATAAAAATAAACTATATGCTGTCTATTAAAAAATATATATATATATGCACACAACATAGGATTGCCTCAAGACATAGGGCAAATGTTAACAACTATTAAAGGGGAAATTGACAGCAGCATAATAATAGTAGGGACTTTCACATCCAACTAACACAAATGGACAGATCTTCCAGACAGAAAATTAATAAGGAAGTACAAGCTTTAAATGACATATTGGACCAGATGTACCTAATTGATATGTACAGGACATTTATCCAAAAAGGCTAGATTTCACTATTTTGTCAAGTGCACATAGACAATTCATCAGAATAGATCACATCATTGGTCACAAATCAAGCCTTCATAAATTTTTAAAACTTGAGATTGTATCAAACATTTTTTCTGACCACAATGCTACAGGATTAGATATTAAAACAGGGGGAATAAATGCTAAAAAAAAAAAAAAACATATGGAAGGTGGTAAATACACTTCTGAATAACAAAGAGGTCATTGAAGAAATCAAAAAGGAACGAAAAAATATATAAAAATAAATGACAATGAAAACACAACAACTCAAAACCTAAGAGATGCAGTAAAACCGTGCTAGGATGAAAGGTTACAGCAATACAAGCCTACATCAAGAAACAAGAGAAACATCAAATAAACAACCTAACACTACACCTAAAGCAACTAGAAAAAGAAGAACAAAAAAAACTCCAAAATTTAGTAGAAGAAATAAAAAAGATCAGAATAGAAATAAATGAAAAAGAAATGAAGACAATAGCAAAGATAAATAAAACTAAAAGCTAAATAAAATTAAAACTATGATAAACAAAATTGACAAAACATTAGCCAGACTTATCAAGAAAAAGGGGGAGAAAACTCAAATCAATAAAATTAAATATGAAAAAGGAGAAGTTACAACAGACAACACAGAAATAGAATGGATTATAACAGATACTGTGAGCAACTATATGCCAACAAAATGGACAACCCCAAAGAAATGGGCAAATTCTTAGAAAAAGCATAACCTTCCAAAGCTGAACTAAAAGCTACAAAATAAAAAATATGAGTAGAACAATCACAAGCACAGATGTCAAAACTTCAATCAAAAATCTTTCAACAAACAAAAGCCAAGGGCCAGATGGCTTTACAGGTGAATTCTACCAAAAGTTTAGAACTAACACCTATACTGCTCAAATGCTTACAGAAAATTGCAGAGGAAGGAAAGCTCCTGAACTCATTCTATCAGACCACCAACACCCTAATACCAAAACCAGACAAAAATATCACGCAAAAAAAGAAAATCACAGGCCAAAATCATGGATGAACCCAGATTCATTGAAAAATCCTCAACAAAATTCAGCAAACAGAATCCAACAGCACATTAAGAGGACCATACACCATGATCAAGTGGGGTTTATCCCAGGGATGCAAGGTTTCTTCAATATATACAAATCAGTCACTGTGACACAGCATATTAACAAACTGAAGATAAAAACTATGTGATCAACTCAATAGATGCAGAGAAAGTTTTTGACAATATTCAACACCCATTTATGATTAAAAAAAAAAAAAACAACCTCTCCAGAAAGTAGGTACAGAATGAATCTACCTCAACATAATAAAGGCTATATATAACAAATCCACAGAAAACATTTTTCTCAACAGTGAAAAACTGGATGCATTTCTGCTAAGATTAGGAACAAGACAAGGGTGCCCATACTCGCCACTATTAGTCAACATAGTTTTGGAAGCCCTAGCCACAGCAATCAGAGAAGAAAAAGAAATAAAAGGACTCTAGATTAGAAAAGAAGATGTAAAACTCTCACTTTTTGCAGATGACATGAGACTATACATAGAAATGATAAGGTGCCACCAGAAATTATTACAGCTAATCAATGAATATAATAAGGTTGAAGGATATAAAGTTAATACACAGAAATCCTTTGCATTTCTATATACTAGCAATGAAAAACCAGAAAGAGAAATTAAACAAACAATTGCATTCACCATTGCAACAAAAAGAATGAAATATTTAGGAATAAACCTACCTAAAGGGACAAAAGACCTGTATGCACAAAACTATAAGACACTGATGAAAGAAATCAAAGACATCACAAACAGATGAGGAGATATACCATGTTCTTGGATTAAAACAATCAATATTATGAAAATGACTACACTACCGAAAGCAACCTACAGATTCAATGCAATCCCTCTCAAACTACCAATGATATTCTTCACAGACCTAGAACAAAAAAATTTCATAATCTATATGGAAACCAAAAGACTGTGAATAGCTAAAGTAATCTTGAGGAAGAAAAATGGAGATGGAGGAATCAACCTTCAGACTATACTGACTTCAGACTATACTACAAAGCCACAGTCACAAAAACAGAAATGTAGACAAAAGGAACAAGACAGAAAGCACAGATATAAACCCACACACCTTATTTTTGACAAAGAGGCAAAAATATACAATGGAGGAAAGAAAGCCTCTTCAATAAGTGGTGTTGGGAAAACTGGACATGTAAAAGAATGAAACTAGAACACCCCCTAACACTATACACAAAAATTAATTCAAGATAGATTAAAGACTTAAATATAAGGCTAGAAACAATAAAGCTCTTAGAGGAAAACATAAGCAGCACACTCCTTGAATAAATCACAGCAAGATCCTCCATGACTCACCTTCAAGAATAGAAATAAAAATAAACAATTGAGACCTAATTAAGTTTAAAAGCTTTTGCACAGCAAAAGAAAACTGTAAACAAGGTGAAAAGACAGCCCTCAGATTGGGAGAGAATAATAGCAAAGGAAAAAATGACAAAGGATTAATTCCCCCAAAATACAAGAAGCTGATGCTGCTCAATACCAGAAAAACAAACAACTCAATCAAAGAGTAAGCAGAAGACTGATGCAGACATTCCACCAAAGAAGACATACAGATGGCTAATAAACACATGAAAAGATGCTCAACATCACACATGATCAGAGAACTTCAAATCAAAAAAACAGTAAGGTATCATCTCACATCAGTCAGAATGGCATCATCAAAAAATCTACAAACAATAAACACTTGAAAGGGTGTGGATAAAATGGAATTCTCTTGCATTGTTGGTGAGAATGTAAATTGATACAGCAATTATGGAAAACAATATGGAGATTCCTTTAAAAACTAGGAACAAAACTACCATATGATCCAACAATCCCACTACTGGGGTTAATACCATGAGGAGACCATAATGAAAAAGACATACATACCCCAATGTTCATTACAGCACTATTTACAATAGTGAAGACATGGAAGCAACCTAGATGTCCATGGATATGAATGGACATTCATTAAGATGAATGGATAAAGAAGTTGTGGTACATATAGACAATGGAACATTACTCAGCGATAAAAAGGAATGCATTTCAGTCAGTTCTAATCAGATGGATGAACGTACAGCCTGTTATATAGAGTTAAGTCAGAAAGAGAAAAATAAATATTGTACATTAATGCATATATATGTAATCAAGAAAGATGGTACTGATGAACTTGTTTGTAGAGCAGCAATAGAGATGCAGACATAAAGAACAGACTTGTGGACACAGTAGGGAGAGGAGAGGGTGGAACAAATCGAGAGTAGCATTGAAGCATAAACATCAACATATGTAAAATAGATTGCTGTGGTTCACTCATTAAGTCATGTGCTACTCTTTGCAAACCTATGAACTGCAGCACACCAGGCTTCCCTTCCATCACCAACTCCCAGACCTTGCTCAAACTCATGTTCATCTAGTCAGTGATGCCATCCAACCATCTCATCCTCTGTCCCACCCTTCTCCTTCTGCCCTCAATCTTCCCCAATATCAGGGTACCCTGCAATGAGTCAGCTCTTCGCATCAGGTGGTCAAGCATCATGCATCATTCCTATTCAGCATCCCTTCCGATGAATATTCAGGGCTGATTTCCATTGGTTTGATCGCCTTGCTGTCCAAGGGACTCTCAAGAGTTCTCTCCAGCACCACAGTTCAAAAGCATCAATTCTTAGACACTCAGCCTACTTTACAGTCCAACTCTCACATCGGTACATGACTACAGGAAAAAATATAGCTTCGACTATATGGACCTCTGCTGACTGTGATGTCTCTGCTTTTTAATACGTTGTCTATGTTTTTCATGGCTTTTCTTCCAAGAAGCAAGCATCTTTTAATTTTGTGGCTGCAGTCACCGTTTACAGTGATTTTGGAGCCTAAGAAAATAACATAGGTCACTGTTTCCACTTGTTTCCCATCTATTTGCCATGAAGTGATGGGGCCATATGTCATGATCTTGGTTTTTTGAATGTTGAGTTTTAAGCCACCTTTTTCACTCTCCTCTTTCACCTTCATCAAGAGGCTCTTTAGTTCCCCTTGGCTTTCTGACATTAGAGTGGTATCATCTTCATATCTGAGGCTGTTGGTATTTCCCCTGGCAATCTTGATGATAGCTTGTGATTCATTCAGACCAGCATTTTGCATGGTGTACTCTGCATTTAAGTTAAATAAGCAGGGTGACAATCTACAGCCTTGACATACTCCTTTCCCAATTTAGAACCAATCCACTGTTACATGTCTGGTTCTAACTGTTGCTTCTTGACCTGCATACAGGGTTCTCAGGAAACAGCTAAGGTGGTCTGGCATTCCCATCTCTTTAAGAATTTTCCACAGTTTATTGTGATCCACACAGTCAAAAGCATTCTTGTAGTCAATGAAGCAGAAGTAGATTTTTTTGGAATCCCCTTGCTTTTCCTATGATCCTGCAGATGTTAGCAATTTGACCTCTGGTTCCCCTGTTTTTCTAAATCCAGCTTGTGCATTTGGAGATCTCGATTCAGACACTGCTGAAGCCTAGCTTGAAGGATTTTGAACATAATTTTGCTAGCATGTGAAATGAGAGCAATTGTAAGGTTGTTACATTACAACGTTCTTTGGCATTGCCTTTCTTTGGCATTGCCTTTCTTTGGCATTGGAATGAAAACTGACCTTTTCCAGTCCTGTGTCCACTGATGAGTTTTCCAAATTCACTGGCATATTGAGTGCAGCACTTTCACAGCATCATCTTTTAGAATTTGAAATAGCTCAGCTGGAATTCCATCACCTCCACTAGCTTTGTTCTGGGAATTTCCTGCCTGACTCAGGGAACTCAAACTTGGTGCTCTATGACAATGCAGAGAGATGGAGTGAGGTGGGAGGGAGGTTCAAGAGGGAGGGGATACATATACACCCATGGCTGATTCACATTGATGTATGGGAGAAACTAACAAAATATTGTAAAGCAGTTTTCTTCCAATTAAAAATAAACTTTTTTAAAAAGAGAAAAAATAAGAAACAAGGAAACCTTCAAATAATCAACCTAACCTTACATCTATAGCAACCAGAAAAAAATGAAACAAAAAACTCCAGGGTCAGTACAAGGAAATACTCATAAAATCAGAGCCGAAATAAATGGAAAAAAAATGAAAGGACAATAGCAAAGATCAATAAACTAAAAGCTGGTTCTTTGAGAAAATAAACAAAATTGACAAACCATTAGCTAGATTCATCAAGAAAAAAGAAAAAATTTTTTTAATTTCAAAAAAATTAGAATTAAGCTTTCCTGTTCAAGCTGGTGGAATAGAAGGATGTGTACTCATTTCCTCCTGCGAGAGCAACAAAATTGCAACTAGCTGTTAAACAACCATAGACAGGAGGAGGGTGGAACACACCAAAAAAATGTACCCCACGTCCAAAGAGAAAGAAGCTGCAGCATGACAGCAGGAGGGGGCACAATCAAGATAAAATCAAATCCAAAACCTGCCGGGTGGGTGAACCGCACACTGGAGAATAATAATACCAAAGAAATCTCCCCACTGTTGTGAAGGTTCTAAACCCCATGTTAGGCTTCCCAGCCTGGGGATCCAACAAAGGGACTAGGAATCCCGAGGAAATCTGACCTCAAAGACTAGCAGGATTTGATTACAGGACTCCACAGGACGGGGACTTTCCTCAGAGCTCAGTTGTTAAAGAATCTGCCTGCAATGCAGGAGACCCTGGTTCAATTCCTGGGTCAGGAAGATCCCCTGGAGAAGGGAAAGGCTACCCACTCCAGTATTCTGGCCTGGAGAATTCCATGGACTGTATACCCCATGGGGTCGCAAAGAGTTGGACACAACTGAGCGACTTTCACTTTCACTTTTCACAGGACTAGGGGAAACAGAGACTCCAGTCTTGGAGGGTACAAACAAAATCTTGCACACACCAAGACCCAGAGGAAAAGAGCAGTGACCCCCACAGGCTGCTGAACCAAAACTAGTGTTGGAGGGCCTGTTGTGGAGGTGTGGGTTGGCAGGGGCTCACCACCAGGATAGAGGCATGGAAACAGCAAGCCTCGAAGGCCCTCTTTGAAATAAACCCTTTTATTAACCCTACCATAGACCCCAGGGCTGGGTCACCTCAGGCCAGAAAACTACCAGGGAGGGCGTATACCCTACACATCACAGATAATTGGACTAAAACTTTACTGAGCAAGGCCCTGCCCACCAGAGCAAGACTGTTTTTCCCATCGCCAGTTCCTCCCATCAGGAAGCTTACACAAGCCTTTTAGTTAGCCTTCTCCATCAGAGAGCAGACAGAATAAGCAAGAAGAAACAGTCTCACAGCAGCTAAAACAAAAATCATATTACAGAAAGTTAATCACAATGAAAAGGAAGAAAGTTGTATCCCAGATAAAGGGACAAGATAAAACCCCAGAAAAGCAACTAAATAAATTGGAAACAGGCAACATTCCAGAAAAAGAATTCAGAATAATGACAGTGATATTGATCCAGGATCTTGGAAACAAGAATGGAGGCAAAGATTGAGAAGATGCAAGAAATGTTTACCAAACACCTAGAAAAACTAAAGAACAAACAGAGATGAACAATACACTACAAGGAATCGATAGTAGAATAACTGATGCAGAAGAACAGATAAGTGACCTGGAGGACAGAATGGTGTAAATTACTGCCACAGAACAGAATACAGAAAAAATGAATGAAAAGAAATGAAGACAGCCTGAGAGAGCTCTGTGACAAAATTAAGTTCACCAACGTCACACTATAGGGGGTCCAGGAGGAGAAGAGAGAAAGGACTGGCGAAAACATTTGAAGATATAATAGCTGAAAAATTCCCTACCATGGGAAAGGAAATAGTCAACAAAGTCCAGGAAGCACAGAGTCCCAGGCAGAATGAACCATAGGAGGAACACCCTGAGACTCACATTAATCAAACAGACAAAAATTAAAGACAAAGATACAATATTGAAAGCAACAAGGGAAAAACGACAAATGACATACAAGGGAATTCCCATCAGATAATCAGCTGATTTCTCAACAGAAACTCCACAAGCCAGAAGGGAATGGCATGATATATTTAAAGTAATGAAAGGTAAGAACCTACAACCAAGAATACTCTACCCAAGACTTTCATTCAGATTTGACTGAGAAATCAAAAGCATTTCAGACAAGCAAAAGTTAAGCAAATTCAGGACCACCAAACCAGCTTTACAACAAATGCTGAAGAAACTTCTCTAGGCAGGAAACACAAGAGAAGGAAAATACCTACAGAAAATAAACCCAAAACAATTAAGAAAATGGTAATAGGATCACATATTGATAATTATCTTAAATGTAAATGGATTAAATGCACCAATCAAAAGACAAAGACTGGCTGGGCAGATAAAAACATGTACATGTATGTACGTCCACTTCCCACATCATTCTGCTTGACCCCTCAAATTGCATGTAATTATTTAATATTGGCTTTGGTTTTTCCAGTAGTCATGTATGGATGTGAGAGTTGGACTATAAAGAAAGCTGAGCTCCGAAGAATTGATGCTTTTGAACTGTGGTGTTGGAGAAGACTCTTGAAAGTCCCTTGGATGGCAAGGAGATCCATCCTAAAGGATATCAGTCCTGAGTGTTCATTGGAAGGATTGATATTGAAGCTGAAACTCCAATACTTTGGCCACCTGATGTGAAGAGCTGACTCATTAGAAAAGACCCTGATGCTGGAAGATTGAAGGCAGGAGGAGAAGGGGATGACAGAGGATGAGATGGTTGGATGGCATCACTGACTCCATGGAGATGAGTTTGAGTAAACTCTGGGAGTTGGTGATGGACAGGGAGGCCTGGTGTGCTGTGGTCCATGGGGGTCGTGAAGATTTGGACACAACTGAGTGACTGGACTGAACTGAATGGAGACATGGACATAGAAATTGGTCTGGTGACCACAGTAGGGGAAGGGGTAGGACAAATTGAGAGAGAAGCTATCATATGCAAAATAGAGGCTTGCCAGGTGGCTCAGTGGGAAAGAATCCACCTGCCAATACAGAAGTCATGAGAGATGCATGTTCAATCTGAGTCAGGAAGATCCCCTGGAGGAGGAAATGGCAACCCACTCCAGTATTTTTGGCTGGAAAATTCAATGGACAGTGGTGTCTGGTGGGCAAGTCTATGGAGTCAACGAAGAGTCAGACACGACTGAGTGACTAAGCACAACACATGCAAAAAGCACAACTACCAGGAAGCTGGGGTATAACAGATGGAGCCCAGCCCAGTACTCTGTGACCTGCACTGGTAGGTGAATTCTTTGCCACTGAGCCACCTGGGAAGTCCTTAGCTGTCCCTAAACTGCTTCAAGTTCAGTTTGTCTGAAACTGAGCTCATCATCTTTTTCTCCAAATGCTCCTCCTCTATAACTCTCCTAATGGCCCCACTGTCCTTACTCTTATTGCTCAGGTTAAAATCCCAGTCATCCCAGACTCTTTCCCCGACCCTCAAACTCCACAGCATGAATGAGTCACCAAATTGTGCCAACTTTATTGCCAAAATATGTCCTGAGTTGAGCCCAATTCTCTACTGCTATTACTAGTGTCTTGGACAGAAACTCATTTTTTTTTTCACCTGGATTAATAACAATAATATTAAAAACTAATATTCACCACCATTTTCACATGCCAAATGTTGATCGATTACTGTAGCAGACACTTTACATACTTCATCATCCATAGTCTTGAGAGCCATCTATCCTTGATACAGAGGATCATTCATTCCTGTTTTCAGATGAGAAAGACAGAAGCTCAGAGGCACTTAATAGCTTTAGTTACACAAAGATGTTGTGAGACTCGTATGAGACTGAGGTCTGTGTGACTCCAAACCCTGGGCCTTTTCTACGCTCTAAACTGCAATGGTGTCCTAACTGGTCTTCCTGTCACCTGTCTTATTCCTTTCCAATATCTACTGACAGAGGGGTCTGTTTTTACAATGAAACTCTGATCTAGTCTCTCCTGTGTGAAATCCTACAGTAGTTCCCCAGTGTCTTCAGAATAAAATTCCAATTGTTTAACAAGGCTTTTCCTGGTGTGCCACTTTGCCCATTTAGAGATCTGCCTCCCTCTCTCCAACCATACCTATCTCTCTTTTGTTCTTAGAACATACCATGCCCGCTCACTTAGTCATGCTGTATTTCTCTCTGAGTCCTCTGCCTGTGATGCCCTTCTGTAAGCCTCCCCTTCAGCCTCTTAGATGCTCTTGGACCCATTTGCTGTCCAAGTTGAGTGTAGCTGTTCCTTCTCTGGATGCCCAAAGTGCTAGTGATTACCTCTAGCATTGAATTTTTGAGTGGTTGCAACAGTCATTGATTGAACAGCTACCAAAGTGCAAGAATTCAGAGTGGGCTCTAGTGATTTAGGAATCAGTAAGACATGTTTTAGGTTTCCCCAGTGGTGCCGTGGTAAAGAATTTGCCTGCCAATGCAGGAGATGCAAGAGACACAGTTTCAATTCCTGGGTTGAGAAAACCCCCTGGCATAAGAAATGGCACTCCACTCCAGTATTCTTGCCTGGGAAATCCCATGGACAAAGAAGCCTGGCAGACAGGAAGAACGTCTTGTTCATCTCTACAACTCCAGGGCCTAGAACGATGTCTGGGACACGAGGGTGTCAGTAAACGCTGACGTGCAGCATGTGTGCTCAGTTGGGTCCAACTCTTGTGACCCCGTGGACTGTATTGTAGCCCATCAGACTCCTCTGTCCATGGGATTCTTCAGGCGAGAATACTGGAGTGGGTTGCCATTTCCTTCTCCAGGGAATCTTCCGAACCCACGGGATAGAACTTGAGTTGGCAGGCAGGTTCTTTACCACTGAACCACACAGGAAGCCCAAATACTGACAGTTTGAGCTAAGCAGACAAACCAAGACCACCAAGCTATCTCTGTGAGCATACAAGGCTATCTACAGGCACACTCTTCACTTTCATGAGTGTCTTTTCCAGACCCTAATACGTCCAAGTCATCATTTTCTGTATTTTCAGGAGGTCCTCAAAGTGTACTCCAGCAGGGAAAGAAACTAACATCAAAGGTTGCTCACCCTAGTGGAACACAGGATAGGCATTTAAGGAAAACAGTGTATGTGTCTTCCAATAAGAGGCCCTTACAGCCCCTTATCATGGGCTGCTGTGGCCTGTCTTGCCTTTTTGCCTTGTCTTTGCCAAGCAAAAAGACAAGTCAGCCATATTTGTGATTTGTGTAGGGCCTTAGGGTAAGGCAAGTTTTGGCAGCCCTTTTGATTAAGGGTCCCTGTGTAGAAACAAGGTCCCCTGAAGTCAGTTTCCTCCTACTATTAACCATCCGAGTGACACAAGCAGGAGGGCACAGGGCAAAGGGGAAAGGTTTAAACTACAGCAGGGTGTTGTTGTTGTTTTTTTTAAGAAAGCTTTCTTTTATTCAAACTCTATGGTTACTTGTCTACAAGCAGCATTTCCACCTCCTCTCACCTTGGAGAAAAGAGTGCAAGATGCCTAGGCGATGAAAGAGGAGGTAAGAGGTAGAAAAGAGAGGCACTGATTCCCAGAGCAAAGAGCGTCTACCTGCTTTTAAGTTCTCACAAGTCAAGGCCTCAGATATCAGGCAAGGGAGACAGAAAGCGGGGGAAACATAGAGGAAAGGGCCACTCCCACTCAGACCACAAAAACCCACACACCTGTACTTTCTTTTTTGAAAATTAGATTTTTGAATTGGTTTTGATGATAATATGACCGCCCTGACACACTGTCTGGAGCAACGGTGAAGGGCTCAGAGTCCAGGGGCCTGGATCCAATGCCAGATCTGCCTTTTAGCTAAGTGTGGGATTCCGACTCCTCCTCTAATATTGGACTCAGAGGATGGTTACGAGGATCAACACAATGAAGGGATATAAACCCTTTAACGTGGCTCTGGCACCTACTCCCAGGCACTCTTATTGCAACTGACCACTAGGAACTGCCTATGGGACCACTTTCCATGGAGGAAGAATGTCCCGCAAAGAGACCTCCTTTTTTCCCTTGGCCTCCATGTGCTGACCCCTGGCTAGACTGCGTCTTCCTCTGCATCTGTATTTTCTCTGTCACAGAGCTACTCCGCTGTGCTGTGCTGGTTTTCCTGTCTATCTCCCCATTCAGGGCATGACCATATTGAGGTTCAAGACTGACTTTCATGCTAGTGCATTTGTTCACTGTTTATCACTCACTAAGTATCGCTTAGAGAAGAAATGCAAAAAAAGCAAAATGGCTGTCTGGGGAGGCCTTATAAATAGCTGTGAAAAGAAGAGAAGTGAAAAGAAAAGGAGAAAAAGAAAGATAAAAGCATCTGAATGCAGAGTTCCAAAGAATAGCAAGAAGAGATAAGAAAGCCTTCTTCAGTGATCAGTGCAAAGAAATAGAGGAAAAGAACAGAATGGGAAAGACTAGAGATTTTTTCAAGAGATAGGTCAGGTGGTCTGGTATTCCCATCTCTCTCAGAATTTTCCACAGTTTATTGTGATCCACACAGTCAAAGGCTTTGGCATAGTCAACAGAGCAGAAATAGATGTTTTTCTGGAAAGAAAATTAGAGATACCAAGGGGACATTTCATGCAAAGATGGGCTTGATAAAGGACAGAAATGGTATGGACCTAACAGAAGCAGAAGATATTAAGAACAGGTGGCAGGAATACACAGAAGAACTGTACAAAAAAAATCTTCACAATCCGGATAATCATGATGGTGTGATCACTCACCTAGAGCCACACATCCTGGAATGTGAAGTCAAGTGGGCCTTAGAAAGCATCACTACGAACAAAGCTAGTGGAGGTGATGGAATTCCAGTTGAGCTATTTCAAATCCTGAAAGATGATGCTGTGAAAGTGTTGCACTCAATATGCCAGCAAATTTGGAAAACTCAGCAGTGGCCACAGGACTGGAAAAGGTCAGTTTTCATTCCAATCCCAAAGAAAGGCAATGCCATAGAATGCTCAAACTACCACACAATTGCACTCATCTCACATGCTAGTAAAGTAATGCTCAAAATTCTCCAAGCCATGCTTCAGCAATACGTGAACTGTGAACTTCCAGATGTTCAAGTTGGTTTTAGAAGAACCAGAAGAACCAGAGATCAAATTGCTAACATCTGCTGGATCATGGAAAAAGCAAGAGAGTTCCAGAAAAACATCTATTTCTGTTTTATTGACTATGCCAAAGCCTTTGACTGTGTGGATCACAAGAAACTGTGGAAAATTCTGAAAGAGATGGGAATACCAGACCACCTTACCTGCCTCTTGAGAAATCTGTATGCAGGTCAGGAAGCAACAGTTAGAACTGGACATGGAACAACAGACTGGTTCCAAATAGGAAAAGGAGTATGTCAAGGCTGTATATTGTCACCCTGCTTATTTAACTTCTATGCAGAGTACATCATGAGAAACGCTGGACTGGAAGAAACACAAGCTGGAATCAAGATTGCTGGGAGAAATATCAATAACCTCAGATATGCAGATGACACCACCCTTATGGCAGAAAGTGAAGAGGAGCCAAAAAGCCTCTTGATGAAAGTGAAAGAGGAGAGTGAAAAAGTTGGCTTAAAGCTCAACATTCAGAAAACGAAGATCATGGCATCTGGTCCCATCACTTCATGGGAAATAGATGGGGAAACAGTGGAAACAGTGTCGGACTGTATTTTGGGCGCTCCAAAATCACTGCAGATGGTGATTGCAGCCATGAAATTAAAAGACGCTTACTCCTTGGAAGGAAAGCTATGATCAACCTAGATAGCATATTCAAAAGCAGAGACATTACTTTGCCAACTAAGGTCCGCCTAGTCAAGGCTATGGTTTTTCCAGTAGTCATGTATGGATGTGAGAGTTGGACTGTGAAGAAGGCTGAGTGCCGAAGAATTGATGGTTTTGAACTGTGGTGTTGGAGAAGACTCTTGAGAGTCCCTTGGACTGCAAGGAGATCTAACCAGTGAATTCTGAAGGGGATCAGCCCTGGGATTTCTTTGGAGGGAATGATGCTAAAGCTGAAACTCCAGTACTTTGGCCATCTCATGCGATGAGTTGACTTATTGGAAAAGACTCTGATGCTGGGAGGGATTGGGGGCAGGAGGAGAAGGGGATGACCGAGGGTGAGATGGCTGGATAGCATCACTGACTCGAATGACGTGAATCTGAGTAAACTCCAGGAGTTGTTGATGGACAGGGAGGCCTGGCGTGCTGCGACTCATGGGGTCACAAAGAGTCGGACACGACTGAGCGACTGAACTGAACTGAAGTATGGCTTATATGTGGGGGGGGGGAGGCACGTGTCACTAAGTGGTAAACAAACTAGTGAAATCTGGGATGACCTATAGACATACTTATATCAGTTGTCCAATCAACAAACATATGTACCCAGCCCCTGAGGTGTGTTTTGACAAAAGGCTTTTGGATCAAAGAAAAGGACTGGAACTGTGAACATAATTCCCAGCAAATGTATCAGCCATGACAGTGATCTGCTAGGTCACATGCTGGATTTTATAAAAAACAGACCTGATAGAGAGTGCCCTAGCTCTCTCTTGTCTCTCTCTCTTGCTTTCTTTCTCCCTCTCTAAGTCCAGAGAAACTTAGCAATTACTTATCAATTCAGACAGACTTTTGGCTTCTCTAAAGGTAATGTTCAAAAGTCCAGACTCAGGAGGAGGCATCCACACAGTTTATTAGCCAGGGCTTTGAAGGAAAAAACAAACAAACAAACCAACCTTCAACCACTGAGCACAACCTTGTGACTCTGGTTTCTTTGCTTGCTGGACACACTGTCCCTCCCCCTGGGCTCTGGTTCCACTGCCACAGGAGGAAACAGACGGGAGAGCCACCATTGAAAGAGCTCAGCATACCTGAGCCCACTCCACGGTCTCCCAACATACAGAAACAGATTCCTGGACCGCTGGAAAGCCAGAGCCATCTCCCAGACCCCTCTCTTGTCCTCCAGTCACCATACACCGATGCATCTGTCAGGCCCTTCTTTAACTATATTCCAGGTACATACAGCTTTCTATCTGTCACACTCATGATTACCAGTCCCCACAAACCCAGCAAGCTCCTACTTGAGAGGTAGAAAAGGTTAAGAGGTATTACCCAAGACGGCAGCCACGCTGTGACATCAGAGGCCTGAAAACATAGTGCCGGGCCTGACATGCCCCTCCTGGGCTAGTTTATCTTCTAGACAAATGCCTCAATGAAAATACAAGTGATGCTCCCAAAATCTTGAGCCTTTTACTCCAGTCATTAGCACTTGAGGGAAATGCTTCTCAGATCAGTCATCTGGTGATGCAGGAAAGGGGACAATGCCAGAGACATTACCACCAGAGGCAGTAAGAGTCTGGTCTGAAGTGCTACAGGGAATCTGAGTGGTCTGCAACACGTTGATGGACAGGGAAGTTCTCACCCTGCTCCATCCTCAAAAGCAGCCTTACTAGAGTATTTCTGTGACCTCCTAACAAAACCTCAACACCTTGCACATACCAGGCAACCTCACTCCACTAACGTCTGAGGGAAAACCTGCCAAACCCAGCAAACTCAGGGGGATCACAACTGTCTGAGTCAGCTGTGAAAGAAGTCAGAGTACTCAAATGTGCAGGAATTTGTGTAAGGCAGTCTGGCCTATACAGCAAGTCGCCAATGGACCAGCAAAGAAGGGGTTCAGCTTTCAGCTTTCAAAGGCAGAGCTACAGAAATGCAAATCAAGACCACAATGAGGTACCATTTCACGCCAGGCAGAGTGGCTGCGATCCAAAAGTCTACAAGCAATAAATGCTGGAAAGGGTGTGGAGAAAAGGGAACCCTCTTTCACTGTTGGTGGGAATGCAAACTATGCCACTATGGAGAACAATGTGGAGATTCCTTAAAAAGCTGGAAATAGAACTGCCTTATGACCCAGCAATCCCAGTGCTGGGCATACACACTGAGGAAACCAGAATTGAAAGAGACACGTGTACCCCAATGTTCATCGCAGAACTGTTTATAATAGCCAGGACATGGAAGCAACCTAGATGTCCATCAGCAGATGAATGGATAAGAAAGCTGTGGTACATATACACAATGGAGTATTACTCAGCCATTAAAAAGAATACATTTGAATCCGTTCTAATGAGGTGGATGAAACTGGAGCCTATTATACAGAGTGAAGTAAGACAGAAAGAAAAACACCAATACAGTATACTAATGCATATATATGGAATTTAGAAAGATGGTAACGATAGCTGAATGCGAGACAGCAAAAGAGACACAGATGTTTAGAACAGTCTTTTGGACTCTGTGGGAGAGGGAGAGGGTGGGATGATTTGGGAGAATGGCATTGAAACATGTATAATATCATATATGAAACAAATCGCCAGTCCAGGTTTGATGCATGATACAGGATGCTTGGGCCTGGTGCACTGGGATGACCCAGAGGGATGGTACAGAGAGGGAGGCGGGAGGGGAGTTCAGGATGGGGAACATGTGTGTATACCTGTGGCAGATTCATGTTGATGTATGGCAAAACCAATACAATATTGTAAAGTAATTAACCTCCAATTGAAATAAATAAATCTATATTAAAAAAAAAAAGCAAAGGCAGGGCTACATTCAGGGAAAAGGATCTCAAGTTAATAAAGTGATTAGCTGTAACCTAGTATCTAGTGTCACACATAACTCATAAAAGTCATCAGTGACAGGTTCCAAATGTGGTTCTCAAAAACTCTGCAAGTCATTAAACTCTCTTAATAAGTTTTACCTTTAATATATAACACTTGGAGAAAAAGCATACTCCGAATCAACAAGTATAGGCAGGAGATCCACCTAGTGCCATTCATCCATTCATCCCACATTCACTGATTGATTTAACACAATACTGATGTGCTATACACACTGCAAAACACAAAATGCTTAGAAGCTGGAGTCAGGTGCCTAACTCCTCCTCGGCACCTCCCACCTCCAGCAAGTGTGCTGATTCTATGGGCCCATCCTCAAAGAGTGAATGCTGCTCTGACCCTGACCTGGCTCACAAAAGGCTCCACTTAGCATCAAGTTCACTGGTGCTGACCTAGAACTGTGACAGGAGACTGACCCCAATGTCTTGTCCCTCTGAGACTGGGTTAGGGGCAAGATGGAGAGGAAAGGAACGGGAATCGTAAGAAGAAAGGCAGAGTCTTAGACCACAAGGTGGTGCAGTTGAAAAACCCAATAGACTTTGGCTCTTATCAATGTACACAACAAATCCAGCTCGTGTTTATATAGCACTTACTATATGTGGTTTAAGCCCTTTACTAGAATGTGTTTTACAGTCCAGATGTCTGGTGAATCCTGGCCTACATTAGCTGTGCAACTTTGGGCAAACTGCTTAGCTTCCCGGAACACCATTTCTTTGCCTGGAAAATAGGGTAATACTAATACTAAATAATAGGGTCCTCATAAAAACTAAATTAGTAAAAATATAAAACGCTAAAATTGAACCCTGTCCTTGCACTCAGTGCTAATATGAACAATTATTATCCCACTAGTTAATAACACTCGTCTGCAGAGAAGGCAGACTATTTCTTCTTATTTTGTTAATAAGGTTTTGAGAGGCTGAGTCAGTGTCTCAAGGTCACAAAGTGGCAGAACTAGAATTTGAATGCAGGCAGCCTGATTCCAAAGCTTGCAAGTTTAACCACCAGCATGAGGACAGCACTGTGCTGGGTTCCAGGTAGACCAGTCAGGGGATGAACAAGAGATCCCTATAAAGCACAGTAAACACTACAAGAGAGATATTAAAAGAAAAAATGGGAGAGGATGGCTGGAGATGGGGTAGCAGGGAGGGATAAAACCAAACCACCTGTAGGGGCTGAATTATGCTTCACCCAGCACGGGACTTGAGATCTGGTCTCAAAGAATAATGAGGAATTTGCTAGCCATGGAGAAAGACGGGCGTTCCAAAAAGTCAAGACCTAGAATACCAAAAGAACGGGAAGTTGGGTGGAATAGAAAGTGCATACTGGAAGTGTCATGAGATGAATTTGGGAAGGTAAATTGAGGTCAATGTCTGAGGTTAGATTTTATTCTATGAGACAGTGATTCTCAAATTATAATATGTACAGGATCTACCTCAGTGCTCGTAAAACACGTGCAGATTCTCATCTCTTCTCTCATCTGAGGGTGGGAGGACACTAACACTTTCATGTTAAGAACCAAAAATGTTTCCAGACATTGCCAGATACCATTTGGGAGGCAAAACCGAAACCCTGGCTGACAGCCTCTATTTTAAATCCTCCCATCCCTACTTTCCAGACACAGAAAACTACAGAAAGGCCTCATGCAGGATTTAGGGTTAGGGTTTAGGTTAGCCAACAAGCCTAACAGTCTTTTGGGGAGAGAGACTCAAGTCATCCTTCTGGGGAAGAATTACATATTTGATGACAGACTGGATGACAGGCAGAAGATACAGGAGTGAGGTTTCAAGTTGAAGCTTCAGTGCTTTCCACTGAATTGTGAGGATAGTAGGTACTAAATAAATCATTTGGATTTGAATAGAATCAAGATGTATTTGCTCAAAAAGTAAAAAGCCTGGTCCCATGTGGTATGACCCAGGGACAGGCGTTGGTATTCTGCTCAAACTGGATAGAGGAACTCTTTGTAGGGCAGGATGTGGGGATGCTTGGTACAAACCAGCTGATTCCCAAATCCTGGCTGTATCCCTTCCCATCTGCATAGCCCTGGCAACATTACTCACCCTCTGTGCTTCTCACTTTGCCCCTTTGTAAAATAGGGATAGGAGTCCCTACTCAGAGGCTTGATGTGAGAACTCAGGCAGTTAATAAGAGCAAAACGGCAAACTAACACAAAATGGTTTCCTCCCCTCTCCTTCCAAATCAGCCTCCTCACCTCCACCCTTGAATCCCATATTTAGTGCTCATCCCCACCCCCACACTCTAATCCTTGGGAAACCCAGTCAGAACTGCAAGAAGCTGACTACACTACTCTCCGTGAGCAGAGCATCCCCCTAAGGATTTAGGGACCACCAACTACCTTTTCACCCCCCTCTCCACTTGGATTTCTGGGGTCACCAAAAGCATGCAGCAGGCTGAGTTCCTGGAAAGGAGTCTGGTAAATGTCAGATATGCAGATGACACCTCCCTTATGGCAGAAAGCGAGGAGGAACTAAAGAGCCTCTTGATGATGGTGACAGAGGAGAGTGAAAAAGCTGGCTTAAAACATTCATAAAACAAAGCTATGGTTTTTCCAGTAGTCATGTATGAATGTGACAGTCGGACCATAAAGAAGGCTGAGCATGGAAGAAACGATGCTTTTGAAATGTGGTGTTGGAGAAGGCTCTTGAGAGTCCCTTGGACTGCAAGGAGATCAAACCAGTCAATCCTAAAGGAAATCAACCCAGAATCTTCATTGGAAGAACTGAGGCTGAAGCTCCAATACTTTGGCCACCTACCTAATGGGAAGAGCCAACTCATTGGAAAAAAGACCCTGATGCTGGGAAACATTGAAGGCAGGAGGAGATGGGGACAACGGAGAACGACATGGTTGGATGGCATCACTGACTCAGTGGACATGAGTTTGAGCAAGCTCTGGGAGATGGTGAAGGTCAGGGACAGGGAAGCCTGGTGTGCTGCAGTCCCCGGGGTCGCAAATAGTCGGACACGACTGAGCCACTGAACAAAAATGAGATCAACTAGAGCCAAGGAAATTTCGGACAGGGCTGCACCTGGCAGGTTCGAGGTCAAAGCCAGTCACTGTCGCCGGCTGGGAACTAAGTCCCTGGTCCCGGAGGCGGAGGAGGAGAGAGGTGCAGAGAGAGGTGCAGAGATTCGGAAAGGACTCGCTCTCCGACGCCAGGCTGCACAGGCAAGGAGCGGAGAGTTCCTGGATCCAGAAAAAGAAGCAGGGATGCGGGTAGGAAGCAACAAGAAAGTGAGAAGAGAGAAAACAAGCGCCGGTAAGCAAAGTTCCTTGGGGATACTCAGGCTACAGCACCTGGGCAGGGGGTCAGGAACAAAGCAGCCTCCTCAGGTCAGAAGTACTCTACTTGTTTCCAAAGCTGGGGTGTTCAGGGCAGGCCACGGCGCGCTGGGCATGCCAGGCGCCCCTACCCCCTGAGCGCGCTCAACCGCAACGCTTACCTTCGCCCGAGCCACCAACGCGCACTTCCGGGGTCCTGGCTCCGGGTGCTGGGGGCGGAGCCGGGGGACCAGGAGCCGATCCCTAAGAGGACGCAACACAGCTATGGCCAAGGTTTGGGCTGGCACTGGCGATTCGGAAAGAAGCCCCGGTGGAGACCTGTGGGCACGGGGTCCCGGCCTGGGCGCTCACGGGCGGCGGTGGTAACCCCAGCAGACGCAGGAGGACCACGATTCGGTGGGAGGAAAAGGTTGTCTCATTTCCTTCAGTCTGCCCCCTCCACTCCACCCACTTTGCTCTGGACCTGCCCTCCCTTCCCCTCCCCTTCCCCAAACCAGCTGCCCGTAAGGGCGCTGGAAAGACCTGAAACCTGAATGGCTGCGGCTCGCGGCGCCTCCTTCCGCAGCAAGTTAGTTCAAGCTCCGAAACTCCTGCCTTCTCCGCGCACTTCGAACAGTCCCCAGGGCTCTGAAAGGTTCTCCGTGGGCTGTCCCTACCCTGCCCCAGAGCTCTTCCCTTTTCCCCTGCTGGGAGGAAAGAAAAAGAAAGTGACGGTCGCTCAGTCGTGTTCCACTCTGCGACCCCATGACTATACAGTCCATGGAACTCCCCAGGCCAGAATCCTGGAATGGGTAACCTATCCCTCCCCCAGGGGATCTTCCTAACCTAGGAATCCAACCAGGGTCTGCTGCATTGCAGGCAGATTCTTTACCAACTGAGCTATGAGGGGCGCCCTTGCTGGGACCAGCCCAGATTTAAAAGCTAACCTCCAAGCTGCTTCCAGCATCCCATCCTCTCCTGCCTGTCCTCTCGCTTGCTTTGAGCTCTTTTGTGTGTGTGTGGGGGGGGGGGGGGCGGGGGAGGGGCGTGCGGGGCGGGGAGGGGTCCCTTTTTCTGATCTTAGTTCCCTATCTTAGTTCTAGGATCAGATATCCAACCTGTGCCCCCTGCTGTGGAAGGCCAGACTGAATCACTGAACCACCAGGGACATACCTGAGCCCCTATTAAGCTACTTATTCCCCCCCAATCAATTCAGTTCAATCGCTCAGTCGTGTCCGATTGTTTGCAACCCCATGAATCGCAGCACGCCATGCCTCCCTGTCCATCACCAACTCCCGGAGTTCACTCAAACTCATGTCCATCAAGTCGGTGATGCTATCCAGCCATCTCATCCTTGGTCGTCCCCTTCTCCTCCTGCCCCCAATCCCTCCCAGCATCACAGTCTTTTCCAATGAGTCAACTCTTTGCATGAGGTGGCCAAAGTATTGGAGTTTCAGCTTTAGCATCAGTCCTTCCAAAGAACACCCAGGACTGATCTCCTTTAGAATGGACTGGTTGGATCTCCTTGCAGTCCAAGGGACTCTCAAGAGTCTTCTCCAACACCACAGTTCAGAAGCATCAATTCTTTGTCACTCAGCTTTCTTCACAGTCCAACTCTCACATCCATACATAACCACTGGAAAAACCATAGCCTTGACAAGGTGGACCTTTGTTGGCAAAGTAATGCCTCTGCTTTTTAATATGCTGTCTATGTTGATCATAACTTTCCTTCCAAGGAGTAAGCATCTTTTAATTTCATGGCTGCAATCACCACCTACAGCGATTTTGGAGCCCCCAAAAATAAAGTCTGACACTGTTTCCCTATCTATTTGCCATGAAGTGATGGGACCAGATGCCATGATCTTCATTTTCTGAATGTTGAGCTTTAAGCCAACTTTTTCACTCTCCTCTTTCACTTTCATCAAGAGGCTTTTTAGTTTCTCTTCACTTTCTGCCATAAGGGTGGTGTCATCTGCATATCTGAGGTTATTGATATTTCTCCTGGAGATCTTTTTTTTTTCTTTTTTTGTAAAATAGCTTTATCCTCTGTCAAAACACAAACCAACACATTTGAGGCAGGGGGGAGAGGGGGGCAGGAGGAGAGAGAGGAGAGGGAGGCAACACAGTCTAGCCCCATGGCACATTTAGAAGAGGGCATGAGATTAAAAAGCCTCACCCCACTGCTTGCCCAGCTGAGAAAAAGTCACGACCCTAATACCCACTTATAAATATCTCGTTGTATTAAAAAAATAATAATATATTTCCAGGGCCCACCTGACTCTGCCCCTGCACAGAAAGGGTTAACCTTCAATATTCGATATCAGGGTTCCTGGGATGGAGGTGGTAAGAAGAGGGAGATTGAGAACAGGGAGGTGTGGAAAAACAGGGAGGGATGAGCCCATGTGTCACGGGGGCCCTCCAGAACATCCAGAACAAAGAAAAGGTAGGGCACCTGTCAGAGACAGAAACCAGTGCTATCCCAGGGGTTGTCTCACTCCTGTCCTCAGTGCCTAATGCTCTGGGGTGATCTGTCCTTTCAGACACCCCTGTGAGGTTCCAAAATCAGGATCCGTCTTCCCCTCTCAGTCCCAGCCCATGCCACTCACCACCCAGCTTTTAGAGTCCTAACAGGGAGCAGTCCCCTCCCCATGTAAGAAACATGGGGAAAGCTGGAGGTCCTGCCTGGGAGGAGAGGGTATTCTGGAGGGTGAGCCACTTTTGGGGTCCCCCTTCAGTCCCTGACCAGGCAATAAATGTGGTGCTGGGCCGCCCGCTCACTGGTGGAGACTTCAAAGATGTAGACAGTGCAGAGCAACAGTTCCTGGGTGTCTCTGTTTGTCACCACCTGCAGGATGGTGAAGTCCTCCAGGACGCTGTTCATCATATAACGCTCAGGCAGCTGCTGCAATTTGTGCAGAAAATTCACCAGGTACTCGAACATGGGTGAGCGCAGCAGGCGGTACATGAATCTTCCGTCCTCCAGCTGGGCACGCTCCATCCAGAATTTGACCAGAAAGAAGGCATGGGGGGGGCCCATGATCATACAGCTCCCGCAGACCACCCTTTTTCTCGGGGAATTTGTCGTAGATCTGCCGGATGTCCACTCTCGAGGGGAGGCGCTCCAGGGCTGGGGCAGTGCTGGCTGATGTGTGCAAACAGGTGCCTCTGGTAAGAATTAGTTGCATCTGGTGGTTCCACAAAGGCCGAGAACTTCACTAGTGGTAAACAAGCAGTGCCCAGAGCTCGAGCCTGCCAGGCTGGGAGTGATGGGGCAGGTGGGGGCAAAGCGGGAGGTAAGAGGGCTTTGGGGGGCTCATACCCTGGGAGGTCAGTAGATGGAGGACTCCGTGACAAGGAGAACGGTGTCTGCGAGAATGGCTTCACATCAGGAACATTCCATGGGGGCCAGAACTCCCCGGCCAAAACTGGAAAAGCTCCAGGGTCTGAGGACCAGCGGGACCCAGTTTGGCCTGCAGGAAAGGTGCTGAGATGAGCTGGGCAGAGGACATGGTGGCCATTGTCTGGAAAGCCTTGTCCTTGGAAACCTGGTCCACGTTCAGGGCCTTGAGCTTGGACTGGATTTACCTCAATTTCCTTCAGGCCAAAACCTGGATGTGACTAGAGATCTGTTTGCGAGTTTGGGTCTTTCCTGTTCTCAGCTTGATGTAGCAGGCAATCAGTTCATTCCGATCATACATCTTGCCTTCATCAGACAGGATGATTTTCCGCCCACAGGGCGGGTAGATGGCCAGGGCCTCCTGGAAGCTCTGCTCGATGTCTGGACTCCAGACACCTTCTGCGTCTCAGCCCCCGTCACCCCCCGCCCACTCACTGCCGTCGGTGCCCTCCTTGCTTCCTTCCTCACTTCCTGTCCAGCCGTTGCCATCGTCCAGAGGGGCCCAGCGTGGGGTTCCCCCACCTGGGCCTCCTGGCCTGGGGCTGGGGAGCTGCTGTCCCAGCAATCTTAATTCCAGCTTGTGCTTCTTCCAGCCCAGCGTTTCTCATGAGGTACTCTGCACATAAGTTAAATAAGCAGGGTGACAATATATAGACTTGATGTACTCCTTTTCCTATTTGGAACCAGTCTGTTGTTCCATGTCCAGTTCTAACTGTTGCTTCCTGACCTGCATACAGATTTCTCAAGAGGCAGGTCAGGTGGTCTGGTATTCCCATCTCTTTCAGAATTTTCCACAGTTTATTGTGATCCACACAGTCAAAGGCTTTGGCATAGTCAATAAAACAGAAATAGATGTTTTTCTGGAACTCTCTTGCTTATTCGATGATCCAGCAGATGTTGGCAATTTGATCTCTGGTTCCTCTGCCTTTTCTAAAACCAACTTAAACATCAGGAAGTTCACGGTTCACGTATTGCTGAAGCATGGCTTGGAGAATTTTGAGCGTTACTTTACTAGTGTGTGAGATGAATGCAATTGTGCGGTAGTTTGAGCATTCTTTGGCATTGCCTTTCTTTGGGATTGGAATGTAAACTGACCTTTTCCAGTCCTGTGGCCACTGCTGAGTTTTCCAAATTTGCTGGCATATTGAGTGCAGCACTTTCACAGCATCATCTTTCAGGACTTGAAATAGCTCAACTGGAATTCCATCACCTCCACTAGCTTTGTTCATAGTGATGCTTTCTAAGGCCCACTTGACTTCACATTCCAGGATGTCTGGCTCTAGATGAGTGGTCACACCATCGTGATCATCTTGCTTGTGAAGATCTTTTTTGTACAGTTCTGTGTATTCTTGCCACCTGTTCTTAATATCTTCTGCTTCTGTTAGGTCCATACCATTTCTGTCCTTTATCGAGCCCATCTTTGCATGAAATGTTCCCTTGGTATCTCTAATTTTCTTGAAGAGATCTCTAGTCTTTCCCATTCTGTTGTTTTCCTCTATTTCTTTGCATTGATCACTGAGGAAGGCTTTCTTATCTCTCCTTGCTATTCTTCAGAACTCTGCATTCAGATGTTTATATATTTCCTTTTCTCCTTGGCTTTTCACTTCTCTTCTTTCCACAGCTATTTGTAAGGCCTCCCCAGACAGCCATTTTGCTTTTTTGCATTCTTTTCCATGGGGATGGTCTTGATCCCTGTCTCCTGTACAATGTCACGAACCTCCATCCATAGTTCATCAGGCACTCAGTCTATCAGATCTAGTCTTTTAAATCTATTTCTTACTTCCACTGTATAATCATAAGGGATTTGATTTAGGTCATACCTGAATGGTCTAGTGGTTTTCCCTACTTTCTTCAATATAAGTCTGAATTTGACAATAAGGAGCTCATGATCTGAGCCACAGTCAGCTCCTGGTCTTGTTTTTGCTGACTGTATGGAGCTTCTCCATCTTTGGCTGCAAAGAATATAATCAATCTGATTTTGGTGTTGACCATCTGATGATGTCCATGTGTAGAGTCTTCTCCTGTGTTGTTGGAAGAGGGTGTTTGCTATGACCAGTGTGTTCTCTTGGCAAAACTCTATTAGCCTTTGCCCTGCTCCATTTCATATTCCAAGGCCAAATTTGCCTGTTACTCCAGGTGTTTCTTGACTTCCTACTTTTGCATTCCAGTCCCCTATAATGAAAAGGACATCTTTTTTTCCCCAATGCGGGTGTTTAAAATCTAATGTGTAATCTTAAAAGAATGTTATTTTGATGAGGAGAGTATTTGATGTCTTTGTTTGGTTTTGCTCATTCAAATTTGGGAGTTTCTTTCTTAAATTCAAGGACTGTTTTATTTAAGAGCCTGATAAGTGCTGAGCTGGGCTCTAGGAACTTAGCAAAGAACCAGTAGGGCAAGTTGTTCCTGGACAATTGTAATATGTGTCTAGTGCAGACAGAGGCCCAGGAATTCTGTGGTCTCTTACAAGATAGGTCAAGTACTGGAAGAGCTTTCTACAGAGTAAAAAAGGCATGCACAGAGCTAAGAAGAAATGGAAAACCCCCATCAGGAGGTGGTCTATCAGAGAACACAGCCAGGATGGGGAGTGACGGTAGATGAATGTGGAAGAGAATGGTGATCAGTCTACCAAGAAAGAATTAAGAACTTGTCAACCACAGATTGCAGTTGCCATGGGTGCTCTGGCTTCCCAGGTGGCACTAGTGCTAAAGAATCCACCTACCAATGCAGGAGATTCAAGAGATGCGGGTTCAGTTCCTGGGTCGGGAAGATCCCCTGGAGAAGAAAATGGCAACCCACTCCAGTATTCTTGCTTGGATAATCCCATGGACAGAGGAGCCTGGCGACTACAGTCTTTGGGAGTCACAAAGAGTTGGACATGACTGACTGACTAAGCACACACACACAAACACACATACCTGGGTGCTTGCCATTTACCTCTACAAGGATTAAATCATTTGTTGCTGCTGACTTTCAACATCCCCTGAAGGAGTTCAGGGTGAGGAGCAGAAATGAGGCAATCTGTGCCCCAGGAAAACTGACAGGACAGATCTTTAGATAGTTAGATATTCTCAGGAGCTGATTTTTGTGAGCCCAATTCTTGCATCTCCTCCTATCTGGAACACTAAAATCCTTCATGGTGACACTGTTCCTCAGGACTCACAAAGGCTTCACAAGACTAATAGAAACCTTCTGGAAAAATAATGTGTTTGATTGCATGTATTCCCTGTTCACAAAAAATCATATATACTGACCTTTCCCCTGCTGCCTCTTTGGAGCAGTTTCTCAGAGCTATCTGAGGTGCTGTCTCCTGGCTGCAGTCCTCATTTTACTGCAGATAAAACTTGCAACTCTCACATTGTGCATTTAAGTTGACAAGCTACAGAGAACAGTGGGCTGGCATTGGCAAGAACTAGTGACCAAGAGCTGATAGGGTACAGATGAGTGGGTGAAGTAAAGAGGCAACTTCCAGGCCTCTGGCTGGACACACTGGTGACCAGTGGGTGACCAGAATCCAGAGCACCTTCTGGGGATGCTCTTTCAAGTGTGATCTGGGGACTGGCATTATGAACATGAACTGAGAGTTTGTTGCAAATGGGAACTTTACAGCCCTATTTGACCTACTGAATCGGAATCTGAATTTTAACAAGATCCCAGATAATTCAAATGTGCATTAGAATTTCAAAAGCACTGATCTCTAGACCACTGACTGTGTATAAGAATGACTGGTTATTAGACTGTGGAGCTTTTTAATTAGAAACACCTGGAGAGCTTTAAAAAACGATATGAGGCCCCCAGACCCCTGCTCCCACAAATGTTTATTTAGTTGGTCTGTGGTGGGGCTTGGAGAAGGCAATGGCACCCCACTCCAGTACTCTTGCCTGGAAAATCCCATGGACGGAGGAGCCTGGTAGGCTGCAGTCCATGGGGTCGCTAAGAGTTGGACACGACTGAGCGACTTCACTTTCACTTTCATGCACTGGAGAAGGAAATGGTAACCCACTCCAGTGTTCTTGCCAGGAGAATCCCAGGGATGGGGAACCCTGGTGGGCTGCTGTCTCTGGGGTCGCACAGAGTCGGACATGACTGAAGCGACTTAGCAGCAGCAGCAGCAGTGGTGGGGCTCCAAAATCAGTGTTTTAAAAATGCTTTTCAGATGATCTAATACAGTTGGAGTTAAAAACCACTGTTCTAGACTTATTCAAATGCTATTTCATTTAACCTTGAAGGACACCTCTTCAGAAAGAAAAGAACACCTGTGTGTAAATGACAATGTAAAGACCGATTATCTCACCCTTGTACAGAGGCAACGGGTCTGCTGGAAAGGGCCCTTGTTTCCTAAACTAATCAGGGAATCAGATTCTTGCCTCAGATGGCCTCTGAAGTACTGTTCCAAACTTGGGGCCTCAGGCCTCTCAGGCTTCAGTTACTTATCTGTAAAATACACACATGACTAACCCTATGTTTCACACCTTGGCCTGATAGGTGCCATGATCAGAGCTCTTCCTAACTTGCTAGCTTTATCAGCATGCAAATGGAAAAGTGATGTTCAGAGGTGGGTTTCCCTGATAAAACACTCTGTGTGTAGCTGCCATTCATAAGCACCAGAGATCAGAGAATTATGTGCTGAGCAAGGGCAACACACATAAGCGATGCTCAGTAAATGTGTACTAAATGTATAAATAAATATATGAATGAATAAATATCATTCATAATGGTGGCATAGACATTCCATGAATTGGCCTTAACGCAGAGCATATTCACTTGCTTCCTAATCTAAAGGAAGGACTCTGGAATTTGGAAGCACTTTAACCCGTAAACCTAGCTTAGGATTTAAAACTACTCCCTGATGGCTCAGCAGTAAAGAATCCACCAGCCAACACAGGAGATGCAGATTCAATCCCTGGGTGGGGAAGATCCCCTGAAGAATGAAGAGGCAACCCACTCCAGTATTCTTGCCTGGGAAGTCCCATGGAAAGAGGAGCCTTGTGGACTACAGTCCATGGGGTCGCAAAGAGTCAGGCACAACTTAGCAACTAAAAAACAACAAAAATAAAACCTTTGTTGAAGGCTTAGTACACACCAGGCACTGAGCTAAATGCTCTGCTTAGGATAACCTCATTTCATTATAATGAAGAAGATACTATTGAACTTCTACAGCCCAGTTAGTTTCAGGAATCATAGATATAAAGGGATGAGGGCAGCCCCTAGGGCAGCATCCAGGGCAGCCCCTGCCTCTGGTTGTACAACTGGGCATATGTGGCCAGAGAGCCCTCTTGGGGGTCTTAGGGGTCACTCTTCAAAGAGAATGCTTCCATAGAGACCAACCTGAGGGAAGGGCTTTGGAGTGACTGCTCCAGGGCCCCATAAGAACTGATGCTCCCAGAAGCTATCTCAAGAGATCTCTGGACTATATAGTTAAGCCTAGGATAGGGACTCTTCAAAGCTACCCACTTCGTGGTTGCACCTGTTTGCACTTACTGTCTTGCTTACTTACAAAAGCCAAACCCTGCCACAGTTCTTTTCACATATATTTTTCCTAACCCTCACAGCACCCTGACAAGTACTCTTGTTTTCATGTTTTATAAATGAGAAAACTGAGGTGTCATTAAATGAAGATTTGTTTGTCCCTGCAATCCAAGTTTCTCAAGTGGTACAATTGACCACCACCATTGTTCACATCGATCACCACCCTTTTACCCCCACACCACCATTTTGATAGAAACAAGAGTTCTTATTTCAGACCTCATTCGCTTGTCACAGTTACACTTCATCAAAATTCTCTGTCCCCCTTTTCCCCATATGTAAAATAAGTTGTCCTTGATTGCCCATTTACCAAGACACTATGCATGGCTCGGGGCTTCCTCTGTGGCTCAGCAGCTAAGAATCCAGCTACAACGCAGGAGACTTAAGAGGCGCAGGTTCAATCCCTGGGTCAGGAAGATCTCCTAGAGGAGGGCATGGCAACCCACTCCAGTATTCTTGTCTGGACAGAGGAGCCTGGTAGGTTACAGTCTATAGGGTCGCAAAGAGTCAGACATGACTGAAGCGACTCAGCAAGCAAGCAAGCAATGCATGGCTCGATCCTCCATAACCTGAGATGAGGAGAGAGAAACTATAGACTGTGATGAGAAACCAAACATATTGGGGAGATTTATCCCAGGATAAGAGGGTTCAGTACTTCATTAATAGCACAACTATCATAAAAGAGGGAATCCTCTATTTTCCATGTCTGTGCATGCATGCTTAGTTGCTTCAGATGTGTCCAACTCTGTGACCCCATGGACTGTAGCTGATCAGGCTCCTCTGTCCATGGGATTCTCCAGGCAAGAATACTGGAGTGGGTTGTCATGCCCTCCTCCAGCGGATCTTCCCAATGCAGGGATTGAATCTGTGTCTCTTATGTCTCCTGCACTGGCAGGCGGGTTCTTTACCACTAGTGCCATCTGGCATTCTGTATAATTCAAGACTTTAGACTGAATGTGAGGAGGGGCTATTAAGTCCCTATCCTAGACTATGGCAGACACTCAGTGGCCACCTTATGAAGCTACTCCCCTGGTTATGGTACTGCTGGGCTGGTATTATGGCTCAGTTAAATAGGAACACAATTTGGGGTTGAGAGCCATAGGATGAGCCAGGTAGGAGCAGAAGCAGGAAGGAGTCCATACTCACAGACATGGCCTGTGGCTCCAGTTATAGGCAGGGGTGGGGAATTAGAAAAGGAAAAGTGTTCATCCTGGGAAACCAGAATCTGAAGTAACTACTTCATGCATGGGTCCAGGCCCAGAGCTGTGAACTAAACTCTCATTGTAAGCACTCTTGCTTACAAGTGTAAGCTTGTAAGCTTACAAGCTTGTAAGCCCAATTGTCAACAAGCTTAGGCCTCCCTGCAGAGTATGCTAGGCTCCCAAGGTGCTGGTGGTAAAAGCAGGGCTCCACCACCCTGCACACTGGTGTCCTGGTTAGCAGCAGGACATCTTGACCCATGGAAGAGGTCCAGTCCCATGGGCTTCCCAGTGGTGCTAGTGGTAAAGAACACGGCTGCCAATGCAGGAGACGTAAGAAATGAAGGTTCAAAGACAATCTCTTTAACAAGTGGTGCTGGGAAAACTGGTCAACCACTTGTAAAAGAATGAAACTAGAACACTTTCTAACACCATACACAAAAATAAACTCAAAACGGATTAAAGATCTAAACATAAGACCAGAAACTATAAAACTCCTAGAGGAGAACATAGGCAAAACACTCTCCACCATAAACCACAGCAGGATCCTCTATGACCCACCTCCCAGAGTATTGGAAATAAAAGCAAAAATAAACAAATGGGGCCTAATTAAAATTTAAAGCTTCTGCACAACAAAGGAAACTATAAGAAAGGTGAAAAGACAGCCTTCAGAATGGGAGAAAATAATAGCAAATGAAGCAACAGACAAAGAATTAATCTCAAAAATATACAAGCAACTCCTGCAGCTCAATTCCAGAAAAATAAAAGACCCAATCAAAAAATGGGCCGAAGAACTATTCAGACATTTCTCCAAAGAAGACATACAGATGGCTAACAAACACATGAAAAGATGCTCAACATCACTCATTATCAGAGAAATGCAAATCAAAACCACAACGAGGTACCATTTCATGCCAGTCAGAATGGCTGCTATCTAAAAGTCTACAAGCAATAAATGCTGGAGAGGGTGTGGAGAAAAGGGAACCCTCTTACACTGTTGGTGGGAATGCAAACTGGTACAGCCACTATGGAGAACACTGTGGAGATTCCTTAAAAAACTGGAAATAGAACTGCCATATGACCCAGCAATCCCACTCTTGGGCATACACACAGAGGAAACCAGAATTGAAAGAGACACGTGTACCCCAATGTTCATCACAGCACTGTTTATCATAGCCAGGACATGGAAACAGCCTAGATGTCCATCAGCAGATGAATGGATAAGAAAGCTGTAGTACATATACACAATGGAGTATTACTCAGCCATTAAAAAGAAAACATTTGAATCAGTTCTAATGAGATGGATGAAACTGGAGCCTATTATACAGAGTGAAGTAAGCCAGAAAGAAAAATACCAATACAGTATACTAATGCATATATATGGAATTTAGAAAGATGGTAATGATAACCCTGTGTGCAAGACAGCAAAAGAGACACAGATGTATAGAACAGTCTTTTGGGCTCTGTGGGAGAGGGAGAGGGTGGGATGATTTGGGAGAATGGCATTGAAACATGTGAATTATCATATGTGAAAGGAATTGCAGTCCAGGTTCGATGCATGATACACCGTGCTCGGGGCTGGTGCACTGGGATGACCCAGAGGGATGGGATGAGGAGGGAGGTGGGAGGGGGGTTCAGGATGGGAAACACATGTACACCCATGGTGGATTCATGTCAATGTATGGCAAAACCAATACAATATTGTAAAGTAATTAACCTCCAATTAAACTAAATAAATTTATATTTTTAAAAAATGAGGATTCAATACCTGGGTTGGGAAGATCCTCAGGAGAAAGAAACGGCAACCCACTCCAGTATACTTGCCTAGAGAATCCCATGAATAGAGGAGCCTGGCAGGCTATAGTCCATAGGGTTGCAAAGAGTCAGATATGACTGAAGTGACTTAACACAGTTCTCAGAGCCTCTTTTTTTAACACAAAAGAAAAGTAGTAGTTTTAACCCTCAGTCAGTGGAGACTGTAGCATTTCTTCAGCAACACTAATGTCATGATGCTGGGATTTAGTAGGAGATTCCAAGTCCGCATCATTGTGGAGCCCTGTCAATCAACTTAAACAAGGACCCCAGACACATTTTTGCTGCTTCCACTTCCCTAACTCTCATCTGTGTTTGCATGACTGCAATTTGATGATATTACACAAAGCTCATTGTGGCGAACCTTTACTGATACTGGTTTTTGCCTCAAACAAAAATATGACCTCAAACTTTGGTTATTTCCATTTTACTGACGAGGAAATTAAGGCACAGTTCCCAAAAGGGGACAATGAAACTAAGGTGAGACCTTCAGGCCCCTATCATTTTACCCCCAAATGATGTAGGTAAGATACTGCACTATGCTTGCAGTGAAATAGGTCCAGACATGTCCTCACTCAAAATCATCTGGCCTCTGTAGCCTACTTACCAATGTGGTTCAACTTATCTGCCATTTCCTGGAGACTACCTGCCTTCACAAAGAATTTTCCTAGACACCAGAGGCATGTTACACTCACTCCTAACCTGGAGAATATTTTATTTTATTATTTATTTATTTGGGGGGGTATAGGGTACTTTTATTGATGGTACTGGACAAGGCAGCTCCCTAAGCCCCTCCCCTTCCTCAGGGCCTTGGGGATGGAAAACGTGTGGAGGTTGGGAGATTCCTAGTATGGTGGAGGATCGAGGTGGGACAAGGACTCCCCAGCAGCTGAGGAACTCTCTCTTCCTCTCGTGCTCCTGCTGGGCCTGGGGGTCTGGGGGTCTGGGGACCCTACTTCTTGGAGGCCATGTGGACCATGAGGTCCACCACCCTGTTGCTCTAGTCAAATTCATTGTGGTACCAGGAAATGAGCTTGACAAAGTGGTCATTGAGGGCAATGCCAGCCCTAGCATCAAAGGTAGAAGAGTGAGTGTTGCTGTTGAAGTTGCAGGAGACAACCTGGTCCTCAGTGTAGCCTAGAATGCCCCTCTGATGCCTGCTTCACCACCTTCTTGATCTCATCATACTTGGCAGGTTTCTCCAGGTGGCAGGTCAGATCCACAACAGACACGTTAGGGGTGGGGACGCAGAAGGCCATGCCAGTGAGCTTCCCGTTGTGCTCAGGGATGACCTTGCCCATGGCCTTGGCAGCACCAGTAGAAGCAGGGATGATGTTCTGGGCAGCCCCTCGGCCATCACGCTACAGCTTCCCAGCGGGGCCATCCATGGTCTTCTGGGTGGCAGTGATGGCATGGACTGTGGTCATAGTCCCTCCACAATGCCGAAGGGGTCATGGATGACCTTGGCCAGGGGGGCCAAGCAGTTGGTGGTGCAGGAGGCGTTGCTGGCAATCTTGAGGGTGTTATACTTCTCGTGGTTCACGCCCATCACAAACATGGGGGCATGGGCAGAAGGCGCAGAGATGATGACCCTCTTGGTGCCACCCTTCAAGTGAGCCCCAGCCTTCTCCATGGTAGTGAAGACCCCAGTGGACTCCACCATGCATTCAACACCAGCATCACCCCACTTGATTTTGGTGGGATCTTGCTCCTGGAAGATGGTGATGGCCTTTCCATTGATGATGAGCATCCCCTTCACCACCTTGACTGTGCCGTGGAAATTGCCGTGGGTGGAATCATACTGGAACATGTAGACCATGTAGTGAAGGTCAAAGAAGGGGTCATTGATGGCAACAATGTCCACTTTGCCAGAATTAAAAGCAGCCCTGGTGACCAGGTGCCTGATGTGGCCGAATCCGTTCACTCTGGCCTTCACCATCTTGTCTCAGGGATGTGGCTGGCTCAGCATGGAAGTTGCGGCTATCTGTTGAATGGGCAGGAGCAGAGAAATAGAGAATATTTTAAAATTGCAAGCTGGGCTCCAAACCAACTGAATCAGAATCTCTAGGGGTGGAGCCCATTTTTTCAACCTCTGCAGGTAATTAAAATATACAATCAGGATTAAGAAGCACTTCTGTTGGAAAGGCACCATCAAGAAAAGGAAAATATCAAAATCTCTCTCTTGACTGAAGCATGTTAAGATAACACCAAACTAACAAAAATCCCTGGACTTATCTCAGTCTTGAGCAGGTGAGGCCATCAACACATGGTGAAGAGTAGGAAATCTTGTTCTGTCCTAAGAAAGTACAAATGATCGAAACCAGAATTCTTGTCCTTTCTTTTATGACACTGCTATTTACAAGAAGCATTCATACATCAAGCACTTATAATTTCAGAAGTAGTAAATGATCTCTAAGAGTCAGAGCAAGACAGTAATGTAAACATGTAAAGGCAAGACAAAAGAAATTGCCTCACGACTTTTGTTGTTCAGTCACTCAGTCCTGTCCAACTCTTTGCAACCCCATGGACTGCTGCATACCAGGCTTCCCTGTCCTTCACCATCTCCCGGAGCTTGGTCAAACTCATGTCCATTGCGTCAGTGATGCCTTCCAACCATCTCATCCCCTGTCATCCTCATGACCTTATGAGAGGCTAATGGATGTGCAGACAGACATCAATGTCTGTCAATGGGGATTTTATACAGCAACAGTCACCATTAATGATGTCACATTAGGAAAATCAGGAAGCTGAGAATTTTTTAAAATGTTCTACCCTATAGTCTTTTCATATTTATTAATCTTAACATAAGTAAGATTGTTTAAATAATCTTGTTTAATATTTAACATTGTGTAAAATATTAAGGATGCAAGACAATTTCTTTCTCTTTGTTTCTTGCTTCCTTTTTCTCTTCTTTTTTAAAAAATCCACCATCTCACTTTTACCTTTACATTCCCTGGAAAACTAATAAAACTAATAAAGTTTCTGTTAAGGCCCATGGATAGTCATTAACCAGGTGACATTTAAGTTCACCTCATAACTTCCCACTGAAACGATGCTAGTCATGATATTTAGTTGGTGCAAAAATAATTGCGGTTTTGCATTGTTGACATTTGCTGTTTGATATTGAGTTACATTCTTAAATAAATGTGGCTATATTATACATCATTTTAATGTGCATTTCTCGTTTTATGTTTTTTTGTTAGCGACTTATTACTTGCTTATTACCTGCTGTTTATTTTACATTTATTTTAGATTAGGGAAATGATGTTAGACAAAAAAGTAAATTTGAGAGATTTTCTTACTTGAGTTCAAAATGGATCTTAAAGAAGCAGAGACAACTCACAATATCAATGATACATTTGGCCCAGGAACTGCTAAAAAACATATACTGCAGTGGTGGTTCAAGAAGTTTTCAAAGGAGACAAGAGCTTGCTGGCCTTTGGAAGCTGACAATGACCAATTGAGAAGATTACTGAAGCTGATCCTCTTATGAGAAGTTGCCAAAGAACTCAATGTTGGCACTTCTGTGGCTGTGCAGCATTTGAAGCAAATTGGAAAGGTGAAAAAGCTCGATAAGTGGATACCTTATGAGCTGACTGAAAATCAAAAAAATCATTGTTTTGAAGTTTCATCTTCTCTATCTATCAGATTATGACATGCGATGAAAAGGGGATTTTCTCCACAACTGGAGACAACCAGCTCAGTGTTTGGACTGAGAAGTTCCAAAGCACTTCCCAAAGCCACACTTGCACTAAAAAAAGCCATGGTCACTGTTTGGTGATCTGCTGCCCGTTTGATCCACTACAGCTTTCTGAATCCCAGCAAAACCATTACATCTGAGAAGTATGCTCAGCAAATTGATGAGATGCACTGAAAACTGCAATGCCTGAAGCCAACATGGGTCAACAGAATGGGCCCAATTCTTCTCATGACAACACCCAACCGCATGTCACACAACCAGCACTTCAAAAGTTAAATGCATTGGGCTACAACATTTTGCCTCATCCAGTATATTCACTTGACCTCTCACCAACCAACTACCAGTTCTTCAACATCTTGACACCTTTTTGCAAGGAAAACACTTCCACAACCAACAGCATGCAGAAAATGCTTTCCAAGAGTTCATCAAATCTGAGGTATGGATTTTTATGATACAGGAATAAACAAATTTATTTCTTATTGGCAAAAAGGTGGTAATTGTAATGGTTCCTATTTTGTTTAATAAAGATATATTTGAGCCTAGTTATGATTTAAAATTCATGGTCTGAAACCGCAATTACTTTATCACCAACCTTACTAGTATTAGTTGCTAATACCTCTTAGACACCAAAGGTTGAAGAATGCAGCACCACTTACAGCCAGACCTTTCATCAATTTTTTCACCTTTGATCACCAAATAAGTTAATATTGACAGTTATGACCTCCCTAGTTTCCAGAGACAGATAACCAAATTAATGGTCTCTGGTCTTTTCTTCATTTTCAGAAAGTGAAGTTTTACCTATACCGAGAAATATAAGGAGATGCTGGAAGCACTAGTCAAAAAAATTTCATAAAACTGAAAAGCAGAGAGAACTTAAGCCACACAGCTAAGCGCCAATCCCCTCAACTGGCCTCCCAGTGTTCTAATTATTTCCTCCATCTTTCTTAAAATGTTATGCACTTAAAATAGGTGAAATAATGAGGAACAAGCATCCACTAAGGATGTCTTTATTCTATTGCAAAGTGGAGGTTTATCACTCATTGAATTATTTCCCCATGGGCCCAGTCAGAAGAGTAGAAATCTAAGTCCTCTCGGCTCAACCACCATATCTTGCTTGAGGTAATGGAGTAGAAATCAAAATATTTCTCTAGCCAGTTTCTGCTGCCCAATACAATATTACTTCTGATTACTGATGGGTTTTAAATCAAAACATATTCACCAGTGAAACTATAAATATAGCTGAGTATAAATTTTGCTTTTCTTTTATTCCCTCTATTTTCCATGGGGTAATTCTCATCCTTTGACTGAGACCTTTACTTTTTTCATCGAAGCTAACAGGCTGAATAAGCATGAACAGAATTTTAATAAATCAGTCATACAAAACACTCTTTGTAATGAATAGGAAGTCACTGTGCAACTGAGAGGTTTTAATTATAAGAAATGAGACAATGGAAACAGGAAACATGCCAAGTAAAATTTCTAATAGTTGTGCTTTAAGAAAGTGAGAGTTATACCTCTATCCACAACATATATGACCCTAAATGTTGTCTATAAGATAAATGTCTTTCTTATATTGAAAATGTCATTGACATTTCAATTTTGAGACAGTCTGCTACACTTAATTTTAGTCCCACAATCTGTTAAAAAAAATGCACTTCATACATCACAAACTAATAAAAGTCATTTTTAGAGGAATAAGAAACAGTAGAGCTCAAAATAAAGTATAAAATTTTAATTACAGTAGCTCAACATAATAATATAACTGAACTAAACTCTGAGCTCTATTTCAGTACTCCTTTACAAGACAGTCTGCAACTCTTCAAATTCCTCAAAGACTTGTATTCTGCAACTCTGTGAAAGGTGTGAGATTGAGAAATTGAGTGATTTAGTCTGAAAGATAAATAGGCAAACACAGAACATATGACAGAACATACCAAATTATTCATTTCTTTGAAGAGTGAGCACTAACCAGAACAGATGGTTGAGGTGACCCTAAATTTCTCAAAACCCTACAATGCATTCATTCATCAGTTCTCTGATTCATAAATTTCATAGTAGCAAGTTCTGGAACATGGTGTCCTTATGCACATGTGTGCCAAATCTAATCAAACCAAATGGATGGCACTCTGTTCATTTCCCCAGTGCCCAAACTGGAGTGATTTCCATTTCTAAATTGATGTCTGCATCTAGCAAACAGCCTCCTATCGTGTGAACACAGCTAATGGAGTTGGGGATCTACTTTAGGTTGAAAAGAGTCTAAGATTATGGTCCAAACAGAAGAAGAGATAATAAATGAAAAACAGATTCATTTCCTTCAACAAAAGGTCCATACTTGGAACCCTTTAAATTAGAGTGTAATCTCTACCTCCTTGGGCATATGGGAAGTTTGGTTGGTCAGCGGAATCTTCTTCATGCTTTAAGCCCATGCTTGCCAGACCTTGCTTTCTAATACTTTTTTCCCTCTCTTTGATCCTCTCATTGCCTCCTTCCTAAATCTTGAACATGCCTGAGTCCTCCTCATCAATTGAAACACATAAATAAATTACCCACTTATGTATATTTTTCCATATCTTTATTTTTTCTCAAAATTTCTCAAATAAATGGGTGTATTTACTATCACTTTCTCAAACTCCATTCAGTCATCAGCTCACTATTGCCTGTTTTCTGGCCCCAACATACCATTGCAATTGCCCTCATTAAAGTCAATAATAGCCTCCAAATTTCAAAATCCATTGGTTGTCCCTGAGCTCATGTTGGTACCTCTCTGTGGTATTGTCCACCGTTGGCCATTTTCTTCTTCACAAACTACACTCGCTTCACTTCTGCACTTTCCCATCTCTTAGATTCCTTCCTACCTTTGTGGTCATACCTCCTTTGTGACCTTCATTAACTGGCTTTGATTCATGATAAATGCATCTGTTCATGTTACCAAAATCCTTTGGCGGTTGTCCACCTCATACAGAATGAAGTCTAGACTTCTGAGCAGGGAATTCAAAGCTTTTCGAGGTCAGCCCCCATGCAGCCTGTAACAACCTGCACTGCTTCAGCTATATGCACCTCTTTGTTCTGCATGTGGGCTCAGTCGCTTCAGGTGTGTCTGACTCTTTGTGACCCCATGGATTGTAGCCCACCAGGCTTCTCTGTCCATAGGGATTCTCCAGGCAAGAATACTAGAGTGGGTTGCCATGCCCTCCTCCAGGACATCTTCCCGACCCAGGGGTCGAACCCATGCCCCCTGAGTCTCCTACATTGGCAGGCAGGTTCTTTACCACTAGTACCACCCAGGAAACCCAGGTGAACCTCTTTACCATCTCCCAAATATGTCATGCTATTTCACACTTCTATACCTTTGTGAAAAATGTCCTTTACTCCACCCCCATCCTCCACTGAGGAATTCCATCTCATCTTTTGAGACTCTGGAAAAAGGTGGGGAATTCTGGAAAGGCTTCCCTGCCCTCAAATAGAGGCAGCACTCCCTCCTGGGTCCCTGGCATCTGTGACATCTTCACTGTGAACTCTAATTTGTTTCCTCATGTGTGAGGGCAATAAGTACTTGTTCATCTCTGTATCCAGAGTTTGCACAGTGCCTGGTACCTAGTAGGTGTTACCACATGAGTAAGATGCAAGAGCCATCACACTTCTTTTATTTCTCTGAAGTGAATTTAATTCGCTTTGAGCTCTTTACTCCCTCCACAGGGAATTTAATCTCAGTCATTATTAGATTCTTCCCAAGGTCAGGGGTAGGTCCCTGATGATTTGTACCCTACAGGGTATGTAAGGAGGGCCCTCCTGTCTACATTCATTACTATATCCAAGCTTATTTTCTAAGTCTATATGTAACTTCTGAGGCCTGTGGTTCTCAAGGCCACAGCCTATAATATTTGTTTGTTTTTACTCTCTCTCTCTCTCCCCTCCTGCCCTTCAGCAGTCCTTGCAACGGGTGCTGTAGGAGAGCAGGATCCAGGCATTTACATTTCATGAACACAGAAATCTTGTTCTCTTTTTCCTTTTTGGGGAATTCCTTGACCTCCAGTCTGGATGTGTATGCTCAGAAACCCAAAATTGCTCTCCCAAAGAAAGATATTTCCACCTAGCAGCCCTCCTCACTTAGCCTAAACTTCCTCATTCCTTCCCTGAGGATGGAGCCCTAAAATCTCTTGGATCTTCTCATCTATGGCACAGGGACACCGCCCCCATGGTTGAGTTAATTAAAGCTGCTGACTTGGATTGCTGACATGGGCATTTGCAGCAGCTGCGTTAACCCACTTTCTCTCATGGTTGATTTTAATCTCTTTAAATTTTGCCCAGCCAGTGAGAAAACTGAAAGCATAATTGAGAGGGTGTGGGAGATAGAAGTTGCAGGTCACAGCTGAGTGGTATCTCAATCCTCTGGGACCAAGCAAATTCATGCATAATCCTTTCAGGAAAACAAGTATTACTGAAGAGGAGAAAGCTGCCAATGTAACTGTGTTCCAAGAATAAACAGTGTTTATTTTTCTTGATTTTTTCCCTCAGTGTTTGCTTTTCTCTCTTTGATCCCCTTGAAGCCCTCTGGAAATGCCTACCCAGCAACTTTTCTCCCCTCTGAGGCTGGAGAGAAGGAGCCACAAGCACTCTCTTGAGATTGAAGTTCAAATGGAGACATAAATAGGGGCTCCCCAGCAATGCTGGAGTCATGAGGCCTGAGGAAGACTAGGAGTCAAACATATTAGCGACTTCACTACAGATGTGCCCCAGTGGTTCCAAAAGTGCTGTCACAAGGCCCAGAAGCTGTTTAAAAGGGAGTAATAATGGGAAGGGTCTATGACCAAGTCCGCTGAGAGTCATGGGAGTTTGAAAACAAAAAGAAAAAGCAGATCTCAAGTGGGTTAATGTTTAGCTTTAGTCCTAAGCACTAGTAAATGTCTGCAGGCAGATAAGCTGACTAGAGTATGCCCTCACCATAAGTTCGTGGCTCAAATACTCTAGAAACCACAGTCCCTAATTACATAACTTCCCCCTATTTTTCCATACACTTTCATTTCAAAGGAGTTGTAGGCAGGATGATACCAGTGAAAGATAAAGACCTTGGCCTCAAAGAGATTTACATTCAGTTCTAGTTTTTCCACTTACCAGTTGTGAAATAAAATGAATTAAGTACTGATTTCCTTGTCAGAGGGGAATAAAAATAGTCATTTTATAGAACGGCCATCAAGAACATATGAAATGATATGTATAAACATAGCATTGTGCTTGGCTCTGTGTTTAACAAATATCAAGTCCCTTCCACCATTCCCCTCCCCACCCCACCCCCAGTGTGTGTTAGTCACTCAGTCATGTCCAACTCTTTGTGACCTCATGGTCTGTAGCCCACCAGGCTCCTCTGTCCGTGGAACTCTCCAGGCAAGAATCCTGGAGTGGGTTGCCATGCCATTCTGCAGGGGATCTTCCCAACCCAGGGACTGAACCCAGGTTTCTTGCATTGGCAGGTGGATTCTTTACCGTCTGAGCCACAAGAGAAGGTCCCACAATATAGCACTCAAATTAGAAAATACTTACTAAGCACTGATCAACGCTGAAAGCCATGACATATAAATCCCATTCAATGAGAAGTAAATGAAAGTTGCTCAATCATGTCCGACTCTTGGCGACCCCATGGACTATACAGTCCATTGAATTCTCCAGGCCAGAACACTGGAATAGGTCGCCATTCTCTTCTCCAGAGGATCTTCCCAATCCAGGGATCGAACCCAGGTCTCCCACATTGCAGGTGGATTCTTTACCAGCTGAGCCACAAGGAAAGCCCATTCATTGAGACACTACATATAAAATGAGTATTCAGATCTGGAAAGTATGAAGTAACAGGTAAATGTACACTCAGCATTCCCTATCCACAGGTTCTAACGTCTGTGGATTCAACCAACTGCAGGTTGAAAATACTATTAAAAAAATTCAGAAAGTTCAGAAAAACAAAACTTGAATTTGCTGCACATTCCAGCAACCATTTACTTAGCATTTTTATTGTATTAGGTATTATAAGTAATCTAGAGATAAAGTCAGAGAAGGCAATGGCACCCCACTCCAGTACTCTTGCCTGGAAAATCCCATGGACGGAGGAGCCTGGTAGGCTGTGGTCCATGGGGTCACTGAGAGTTGGACACAACTGAGGGACTTCACTTTCACCTTTCACGTTCATGTATTGGAGAAGGAAATGGCAACTCACTCCAGTGTTCTTGCCTGGAGAATCCCAGGGATGGAGGAGCCTGGTGGGCTGCCGTCTCTGGGGTCGCACAGAGTTGGACACGACTGAAGTGACTTAGCAGTAGCAGAGATAAAATACACAGGAGACTATGCAATGATCATATGCAAATACTACACCTTTTTATATAAGGGACATATATCTGAATATTTTGATATCTGTGAGGTGTCCTGAAACCAACCTCTGGCAGATACCAATGGATGGCTGTATTGTCATGAAACTTCACAGGAGACATTGATCAATGGCCAATCCTGACTGTCTAGAATCCCCCAGAGGGTAGAGGTATCTGAGGGCATAATTTACAAAGAGGGATAGGTTTGCTCTAGACAGAGAGATGAGAAAGAACCAGACATATTTTGGAAATGCTAATAGACTTGCTTTGCTTCATAGGATCTTCTTGAGTGATGTGGGAGATATTTGAAATGGAAATTGGGGAATGTGGTGGCTTAAAAGTGATGGCAAATTCTTTGTCAATTACCCTATCTAGAGGTAGATTTTTCTACTCCTAATTTTGAGTCTGGACTGGTACTATGCCTGATTAACAAATAAAATGTAGCAGAAATAATGCCATGCCAGTTCTGGACCTAGCTTCTAAGAGAATAAGTAACTTTTACTTTCTGCTTCATGGATCACAGCATTGTCATGCAAAGGGACTTGTGTAACTCAATGAAGCTATGAGCCATGCCATGCAAGGCCACCCAAAACAATGTGTCATAGTGGAGAGTTCTGACAAAGTGTGGTCTACTGAAGGAGGGAATGGCAAACCACTCTGGTATTCTTGCCCTGAGAACCCCATGAACAGTATGAAAAGGCAAAAAGATATGACACCAAAAGATGAGCCCCTCGGGTTGGAAAGTGTCCAATATGCCACTGGGGAAGACTGGAAGGCAACTACTAAGAGCTCCACAAATAATAAAGTGACTAGGCCAAAGTGGAAATGACACACAGTTGTGAATGTGTATGGTGATAAAAGTGAAGTCCAAAGCTAAAGAACAATATTACATAGGAATCTGAAATCTTGGGTCCATGAATTAGGATACATTGGACCTGGTCAAGGAGATGGTAAGAGTGAATATCAACATCTTAGGAATCAGTAAACTAAAATGAAAGGCAATGGGAGAATTTAATTCAGGTGACCATTATATTTACTATGGCAAGAATCCCTTAGAAGAAATGGAATAGCTCTCACAGTAAACAAAAGAGTCTGAAATGCAGTACTTGGGTGCAATCTCAAAAATGACTGAATAATATCGGTTCATTTCCAAGGCAATATGGGTCCGTTTCCAAGGCAAACCATTCAATACCACAGTAATCCAAGTCTATGCCTCAACCACTGATGCCGAAGAAGCCTAAGTTGAACAGTTCTATGAAGACCTGTAAGACCCTCCAGAACTAACAACAAAGAAAGATATCCTTTTCATCATAGGGGATTGGAATGTCAGAGTAGGAAGTCAAGAGATACCTGGAGTAACAAGCAAGTTTGGCCTTGAGTACAAAATAAAGCAGGGCAAAGACTAAGAGTTTTGTCAAGAGAAGATGTTGGTTATAGCAAACACCCTTTTCCACCAACACACGAGATGATTCTGCACATGATCATCATCATATGGTAATACAGAAACCAGACTGATTATAGTCTTTGCAGACAAAGATGGAGAAGCTCTCTGCAGTCAGCAAAAGTGAGACCTGGAGCTGACTATTGCTCATATCATCGGCTCCTTATTGCCAAATTCAGGCTTAAATTGAAGAAAGTAGGGAAGACCACTAGGCCATTCAGGTCTGCCCTAAATCAAATCCCTTATGATTATACAGTGCAGGTGACAAACAGATTCAAGGAATTAGATCTGCTAGACAGAGTGCCTGAAGAACTGTGGGCAGAGGTTCTAACATTGCACAGGAGGCAGAGACTAAAACGGTAAAGCGTCTGCCTGCAATGTGGGAGACCCGGGTTCGATTCCTGGGTCGGGAAGATCCCCTGGAGAAATGGCAATCCACCCCAGCACTCTTGCCTGGAAAATCCCATGGACGCAGGAGCCTGATAGGCTACAGTCCATGGGGTCGCAAAGAGTCAGACATGACTGAGCAACTTCACTTTCACTTAAAGAAAAAGAAATGCAAGAAGGTAAAGTGGTTGTCTGAGGAGGATTTATAAATAGCTGAGGAAAGAAGAGAAGTAAAAAGCAAGGGAGAAAGTAAAAGATATATCCAACTGAATGCAGAGATCCAGAGACTAGCAAGGAGAAATAAGAAGGCCTTCTTCAATGAACAATGCAAAGAAGTAGAGGAAAACAATAGAATGGGAAAGACAGAGATCTCTCTTCAGGAAAATTAGAGCTATCAAGGTAACATTTCATGCAATGATGGACACAATAAAGGACAGAAATGGTAAGGCTCTAAAAGAAGCAGAAGAGATTAAGAAGAGGTTGCAAGAATACACAGAAGAACTATACAGAAAAGGTCTTAATGACCCAGATAACTATGATGGTGTGGTCACTTATTTAGTGAGTAGAGTGTGAAATCAAGTAGGCATTAAGAAGCATAACTAAAAAAAAGAAAAAAAAAGAAACATAACTAAAACAAAGCTAGTGGAGGTGATGGAATTCCAGGTGAGCTATTTCAACTTCTGAAAAATGATGCTATTAAAGTACTGTAGTCAATATACCAGCAAATTTGAAAAACTCAGCAGCAGCCACAGCACAGCATTGGAAAAGATCAGTTTTCATTCCAATCCCATATATGGGCAATGCCAAAGAATTTTCAAACTATTGTACAATTGTGTTCATTTCTCATGCCAGTAAGGTTATGCTCAAAATTCTTCAAGCCAGACTTCAAGAGTATGTGAATATAGAATTTCCATATGTACAAGATGTATTTTGAAAAGGTAGAGGAACCAGAGATCAAATTGCCAACATCTTTGGCTCATAGAGAAAGGAAGGGAATTCAAGAAAAATGTCTATGTCTGCTTCATTGACTACGTGAAAGCCTTTAACTCTATGAATCACAACAAAGTGTGAAAAATTCTTAAAGAGATGAGAATACCAGACCACCTTACCTGTCTCCTGAGAAACCTGTATGTGGGTCAAAGAACAACAGTTAGAACCATATATAGAACAACTGACAGGTTCAAAACCGGGAATGGAGTACGTCAAGACTGTATACTGTCACCCTGCTTATTTAACTTATATGCAGAGTACATCATGCGAAATGCTGGGCTGGATGAAGCTGGAATAAAGACTGCAGGGAGAAATATCAACAACCTCAGATATGCAGATAATACCACTCTAATGGTAGAAAGTGAAGACCTAAACAGCCTCTTGATGAGGGTGAAAGAGAAGAGAGAAAAACCTAGCTTAAAACATTCATGAGACTAAGACCATGGCATCTGGTCCCATCACTTCATGGCAAATAGAAGGAGAAAAAGTAGAAGCAGTGAGAATTTTATATCTTGGGCTCCAAAATCACTGCAGACAGTGACTGCAGCCATGCAATTAAAAGAAGTCTGCTCCTTGGAAGGAAGTGAAGTAAAGTGAAAGTCGCTCAGTCATGTGACTCTTTGGGACCCCATGGACTGTATAGTCCATGGAATTCTCCAGACCAGAATGCTGAAGTGGGTAGCCTTTTCATTCTCCAGAGGATCTTCCCAACCCAGGGATCGAACCCAGGTCTTCTGCATTGCAGGTGGATTCTTTACAAGCTGAGCCACCAGGGAAGTCCCCTTGGAAGGAAAGCAATAACAAACATAGAAAGCATATTATAAGTAGAGACATCACTTTGCTGACAAAGATCCATATAGTCAAACTACAGTTTTTCCAGTAGTCGTATATGGATGTTAAAGTTGGACCATAAAGAAAGCTGAGCACTAAAGAATTGATGCTTTTGAACTGTGGTATTGGAAAAGACTCTTGCCAGTCCCTTGGACTGCAAGGAGATCAAACCAGTCAATCCTAAAGGAAATCAGTCCTGAAAATTCATTGGAGGGACTGATGCTGACCACCTGATGCAAAGAGCTGACTCATTGGAAAAGATCCCAATGCTGGGAAGTTTGAAGGCAAAAGGAGAAGAGGAGGGCAGAAGATGTGATAGTTAGATAGCATTAGCGACTCGGTGGACATGCATGTGAGCAAATTCTGGGTGAGAGTGGAGGACAGAGGTGCCCGGCATGCCATGGGGTCGCAAATAGTCGGACATGACTTAGTGACTGAACATCAACAAATCTTAATTGGTGGTTCCCAAAGCTGACTGATCATCAGAATCACTTGGGGAAGCTTTAAAAACTAGAAATGTCACACATTTAAGGATTATGATTCAATATATGACTGGGATGAGCCTCAATAATCTGTATACTTAAGCCCCAGATGCCAGGGATTCTTATGATCCTTAGGTTTGGTGACTTTTGCTGAAGATCTGCAGTCATTCAGCAGTCCTCATACAGGGTAATAAGCCAGTTTTTCCAGCTTCACAGACCACTGAGACTGGTGAGTGGGCTCCATGACCCAAACGGAGGCCCCAAGCATTAGTGCGCTAGAGTGAAATGAACACTGGTTGAGGGTCAGAACACCTTCTTCTGATTATCTATTGCTGCCCAGCAAACCATTCCAAAACTCAGTGCCTTAAAATAGCTCTTAATTTGCTTATAAATTGGCATTTGGGGTAGAGCTACGCAGAAATGGCTGTTCTTGTTCCATAAGTTTTCAGCAGGAGGCACTTGACTCGAGCTAGAGGCTACATTTCAAATTAGCCACAACATCCTCACTGTCATCAAAGACTGTTGACTTCAGGGACCTCAGTTCCTCTTTATATGTTTCTCCATGGGGCTATTTAGGCTTCTTCACAGCATGGCATTTGTATTTGAAGAATCCATGTCCACTGAGCAGGAAGTGGAAGCTGCTAGTCTCTTAAGGCCTGGGTCCAAAAACTGGCACAGTGTCACTTAGGCAGCTTTCTATCAGCTAAGCAGTCATAGAGACTCTCTAGATTCATGGGGAGGAACATAGTTCTCACTCACAGTAGGACAAGTGTCAAAGAATTTGTGGCCATCTTAAATCTGCCATGGGGCTTCTCCGGTGGTGCCAGTGGTAAAGAACTCACCTCCATAGTCCTTGCTCTGCATTTTGAACCTCAGGTTTCTCACCTGTGAAATCAGAGTCAAATTGGATAATCCTTGGGGGCCCTATCAATCCCCAGAGGCTATGAATCACTGGTTCTAATGCGTAATTCACTAATTGACAAAAGGAGCTCAGACTGTGAGTCCATGCCCTTTGTAGGCCTGTACAGCTGAACTCAGCCAAAAAAACATGTAGAGCTTACAAGGCAGTTATGACTCTTGGCACCTAGTCTCCTTTGCATTTCTTATTAAATTCACCGCTATTTTTCTCCCCAAAGCCAAAGTTGTATTCTAATCCCTAGAACTTGACAGGAGCCTCCCTGAAGGCTTCCTAACTGTCCACATCATTCTTGCCACACCTCTTGGGCTAAACTTGCTATGAGTATACAAGAAATTTCAATAAGAGATTGACAAAACTCATGTGTACAATGAAGGGCTTCAAGAAGGGGACTATATTTCCAGAGAGTCTGGATTCAGACATACCTAACACCACATTCTAGGTGTGAGAACTTGAATAAAGTCACTTCATCATTTTAAATTTCATTTTTGTTTTCAAATGGTGATATAATAACACCTGCACTTGGTTTCTTTGAATGATCACCAAGAAAGCAACCAACTCAGCCAGCTTTATTTGTGGAACAACAAAATAAAAGCTTACTTTTCTTCAAACACACAAACGAAAAAGCACCTACTCCACTACCCCATAGAGTGTTGCAAGTGTTACTTGAGACAATACATATAAAGCACACAGCGCAGAGCCTGATCTGTAACAGGCACTCAATAGTAGTCATTATTTTTATTGTCAAAATGCAATCGTTTTCAGAGTCAGAGAAAATGAATCTTGCTGGAGCAAGGAAGATTTGGCTCAGGACTGCCAACCCGCAGTAAGCCTGAGCACTGATAACTGGCCTTCCCAGAAAGGAAAAGAAGAGTGCTGGAAGCATCTCACTCCTGCTCACTCAGTATGGAGGTAGGAGCTCCACTTTAGCTGAACAGTGCTGGGCAGCCATTTACTGATCCCAGTGTTGACAATCATCTCACATCCTGGGCCGCCCAGAGCCTGGAGGTATCTCTTGAGTATCTCAAGTATCTCCCATGAGCCTACCAGTTGCTAGCTATAGCAGTGAACAGTCAAGGACTCTGCCCTAACAGAAAGCACATACTACCACATTTGAAAGGAATGCTTTTCAAATGCCCTTGGCTAAGTTATTCTGGTCCTCTCTGACCTTCAGTCCTACTTTCTAGAATCAGCAACTTTCTCTGATAACTGAAATCTGGCTTTGCAGCCTCTTAGGAATAGAAGCTCATGAAAGGGAAAGACTAGATACACCCTGGCAACTCTTTTATGGCCATATGGGAATATTTTGGTGATACAGTAAAGTGTAATTCCTCAGTTTTATTATAAAATGTTCAGCTTATTTCTGAAGGAATGCAAAATGCAAACAAGCTGCCCTTGTTTATTTTACCAATGCTGTAGTGTGGTGCTGAGTTTAGCAAGGCAGTTGACCTGACAACATCACCACTGACACTTTTGGAAGGTGGCTGCAATAAGAGAGAAAAGCTATGTCAAGCAGGGGGAAGAGACTCAAGCATGAAAGAGCCAGGCTATAGGAAATAGTCCAGTGCTCTGGTGGGTGACAATTAGCAAAGGATGGACACATGCCTGCCCTGTCACAGCCATATCCACAGGAGCCCCTGAAGATGTCCATCCTGTGGCCCTTCTCATTCATGTCTTGCATGGGATCCTCTGGCCCTTGCAGCTCCATAACCTTCCCCAGGATTCCTTTTCCCAGGCCACTTATGTATTTGCTGTGATCACTTCTGCAGTCACTTTGCTGGTGTGCGTGCTTAGTTGCTCAGTTATGTCCAACTCTTTGTGACCATATGGACTGCAGCCCACCAGGCTCCTCTGTCCATGTAATTCTCCAGGCGAGAATACTAGAGTGGGTTGCCATGCCCTCCTCCAAGGGATCTTCCCAACCCAGGGATGGAACTCAGTTCTCCCACACTGTGGGTAGATTCCTTACCATCTGAACCACCAGATTCTAATTAAAGATATGCAATCCAGGCCTCTGCCCTAAATCCTCTATCTAGAGGCCTCCTGGACACTGCCACCAAAAGTCCCACCACCCTTTAAACTCAGTGTAATGGGTTGAATGTCATCTCCCCCAAATATATGTTGAAATCCTAACTCCCCACATCTCTCTATGTGACCTTATTTGGAAATAGGGTCTTTGCAGGTGTAATCAGGTTAATACGAGGCTGGTAGGGTGGATCCTAATCAATATGGCCAGTCTTTATAATAAAAGAAAAGTGCTGTATGGAAATAGAGACACATAGGGAGAAGTTCATGGATGGCAGAGGCAGAGACTGGAGCTCATAGCCCAGTAACAGTGAAGATTGAGAGAAACCACCAGGAAGCTAGGAAGAGGCAAGAAAAGAAGAATTCTCTGCTATAGCCTTCAGAGGGAGCATGGCCCTGCTGACATCTTGATTTTTGGCCTCCCAGCCTCCAGAACTGTAAGAGAATAAATTCCTATTGATTTGATCCACACAGTTTTTAGAACTCAAGCCCTAGGAAATGAATACCCTCCATGCAGGCAAGAATGAATTTGTTTTCTACTTTTCTTACATTTGCATATACTCTGATGTTTCTTATTGCAATATTTCTGACGTTGCCAAATCAGAAATTTGAGGCATCATTTGGACTTTTGGCTACTCCAGCCCATCAAGCACTTGACCCCCTTAGTACTTCACCAATCCCTCCTAGATGAAGCCTAGTCTCTGCTATGGTTCAGCCCGGATTACTTCTCTAGTAGAAGGTTGTAGTGGGCTTCTCTCATAGCTCAGTTGGTAAAGAATCTGCCTGCAATGCAAGAGGCCCCGGTTCAATTTCTAGGTTGAAAAGATCCCCCTGGGGAAGGGATAGGCTACCCACTCCAGTATTCTGGCCTGGAGAATTCCATGGACTGTTATAGTCCACAGGGTCACAAAGAGTTGGACATAACTGAGCGACTTTCACCTTCAGAAGGTTGTAATAACCTCCTTTCTGTTGCACTCTTGGCCAGTCTCCCTTTATCTGATAATCATCTCCTGCTCCAAACTTCAAATCTTATCAGTATGATCTAAAACTTCTCATATCATGCTGCTGTGGCTAAGTTGCTTCAGTCGTGTCCAACTCTGTGTGACCCCATAGATGGCAGACCACCAGGCTCCCCTGTCCCTGGGATTCTCCAGACAAGAACACTGGAGTAGGGTTGCCATTTCCTCCTCCAAAGCGTGAAAGTGAAGTTGATCAGTAGTGTCCGACTCTTAGCAACCCCACGGACTGCAGCCTACCAGGGTCCTCCATCCATGGGATTTTCCAGGCAAGAGTATTGGAGTGGGGTGCCATTGCCTTCTCTTCTCATATCATACCCCTTCTTAAAGTCTTTCTTGGTAGTTCCCCATGTAATCTCTAAAGTCATGGTCATGGCCAAGCAGGAACCTTCATTAATGAATTGGTTCCAATAAAACTGCCTCCATTTATGACCTTTCATATACTTCTTTTCTCAACCTTGAACTTTACACTCAAGCAATGCTAAATCTATTGAGGTTTTTCAGAATATGTTATGCTCTTTTATGCCCTTGCTGGAGCTTGTCCTTGTGCCAGAAAAATCACGCCATCCTCTTATTTTCCTAGTAAATGTCTGTTTATACTTTAGATCTCTAATTTAATGTTTCCTCACTGGTGAAATCTTCCAGATTTTCTCTGGGCAATTTTAGGTAGCTTATGGTCCTTCTGTCCTATAACAATAATCATTCTTTTCTATTATAACTGTGCTGTTTACATGCCTGTCTCTCCACCATGCAATTTTGAGGGCAGATTATGTTTTCTTCTTTGTATCTCTAATGCTTGACATTCATTCATTAATTTTGCTCTTCTTTCCTTTGTTCATTCAGCAAACTTTTATTGTATTTATTACCTACAATGAGCTGGGCAAGGCACAGAGGGCACCATGAAAAAAGCTGTTTCTCCCTTTATGGTACCTGCCATCCAGTGGGAATAAAACTAAACCAACAGACAATTACAGCAATCCCATTAGGGACATAGGCACAGGGAGCTGTAGCAACAGTTAGGTGGGTACTTAAGCCAGTCTCAGGGATTCCCATGGGAAGTGAGATCCAGGAACGCAGAGAGGGAAGAATACTGCTAAGAAGGCTCCTGGTCCTGCACAGTTGGGAAACAGAGGAGAAACAGCAAAATAAAGGGGGGAAAGGCTGTTATTGTATGCAGACATCAGATCCCACGGGCCTTGTGAGTCCATTAAAGGACTTTAACCTGAGAGCCCAGTGAGTCACAAAAATGTTTTAAGCACTTTGTCTCTTTTTTCCCCTTGAAAATTGCCTTTAACCAATTGCTTTTAATTAAAAAAGCAAAAACATGATTCTTACTAAAAAGCAGAACAACTCAAGGTATAGAAACGATAAGTTAAAAATCACTCCATTATTCCTATTCCCTGAGGCAATTTATGCTGTTAAGCCATGCTTCTCCAAGATGTTATAAATATAAACACAGAATAGGCATGAGTATTGTGTTTTATTTGCTTATTAACTTTTCTACAAAAATGCAATTATGGTATGTACATTTGAAAACTTGCTTTTGCACTTAATATAGTAACATTTTTCCATGTGAATATGTTGATAAATCTAATTTACTTCTTTGTGATAGTCACATAACATCCTACAGAATGGAGACATGGTGTTTATTTGGCCATTTTATCATTGACAGATTCTAGTGCATTGTCCAGTATTTTGCCACAGCAAACAGTGCTGCCACAAGTACCCCTGTTATACATTCTTAGGTACAAGTACTTTTATATCTCACTGGAAGAACAGCTTAAAGTGGGGCTGCTGAAACCATGTGACCAACAAGAGATTAACTTCCAAAAGATAAACAGCTCATACAGCTCAATATAAAAAAGACCAACAACCCAGTCAAAAAAATGGGCAGATCAAAGAAGACTTACAGATAAACAGCAGGTTATGAAAAGATGCTCAACATTGCTAATTACTAGAGAAGTGCAAATCAAAACAACAATAAGTTATCACCTCACACAGGTCAGAATGGCTATCATCAAAAAGTCTACAATAATAAATGCTAGAGAGAGTGTGAAGAAAAAGAAATCCTCTTACACTGTTGGTAGGAATGTAAATTGGTTCAGTCACTATGAAGAACAGTATGGAGGTTCCTTAAAAAACTAAAAACATGTGTTTCTTTCAATTCTAGTTTCCTCGGTGTATATGCCCAGCAGTGGGATTGCTGGGTCATAAGGCAGTTTTATTTGCAATTTTTTAAGGAATCTCCACACTGTTCTCCATAGTGGCTATACTAGTTTGCATTCCCACCAACAGTGTAGGAGGGTTCCCTTTTCTCCACACCCTCTCCAGCATTTATTGCTTGCAGACTATGGGGAGGGAGGTGGGAGGGCGGTTCATGTTTGGGAACGCATGTACACCCGTGGTGGATTCATGTCAATGTATGGCAAAACCAATACAGTATTATAAAGTAAAATAAAGTAAAAATAAAAATTAAAAAAAAACACCTAAAAACAGACTACCATGTGATCCTGCAATCACACTCCTTGGCATGTATCCAGAGGAAACCATAATAATTTGAAATTGCACCCCAATGTTCATTGAAGTACTATTTATAATGACCAAGACATGGAAGCAACCTAAAAGTCCATTGACAGATGAGTGGATAAAGAAGATATCATACACACCCACACGCGTGCACACACACACACACACACACACACACAATGGAATATTATTCAGCCATAAAAATGAAATAATGCTATTTGTAGCAACATAGATCAACCTAGAGATTATCATACTAAGTGAAGTAATCCAACAGAGAAAGAAAAATATATGATATTACTTGTATGTGGAAAAATTATGCAAATAAATTTATATAACAGAACAGAAATAGATCCACAGACATAGGAAACAAACTTACGGTTACCAAAGGGGAAAGTAGGGGGAGGGATAAATTAGAAGTCTGCTATTAACATATACACACTCCTATGTGTGTGTGTTTAGTTGCTCAGTCATGTCCAACTCTTTGCAACCCCATGAACTATAGCCTACCAGACTCCTCTGTCCATGGGGATTCTCCTCGCAAGAATACTGGAGTGGGTTGCCATTCTCTCCTCCAGAGGATCTTCCCAACATAGGGATAGAAACCAGGTCACCCACATTGCTGGTGGATTCTTTACTATCTAGGGCACCAGGGAAGCCCTTTCTTCTCCGTGAGTGTTAGTCACTTGGTTGTGTCCAACTGTTTGCAACCCCAAGGACTGTAGCCTGCCAGGCTCCTCTATCCAAGGGATTTCCCAGGCAAGAATGCTAGAGTGGGTTGCCATTTCCTTCTCCAACATACTACTATATATGTAATAAATAACCAACCAGGGCTTACTGTATAGCACAGAGAACTATGTTCAATATTTTGCAACAACCTATAAGGGAAAAGAATCTAAAAAATAATATATATAATACATATATATACAAAACTAAATCACTTTCCTGTACACCTGAAACTAATGCAGCATTGTAAATCAACTATACTTCAATAAACAAATAAAAGTTACATAATGGATTTAATGGTATTAAATGATTAAAGCAAAAAACAGGGTTGCTGAGTCTGTGGACTTTAATAAACATTACCAGATTAGTTTTCCCTGGAGGTTTCAACAGTTCACAGTCCTACCAGCAAGGTATAATAAGTGCTCATTTCCCTGCATTCCCTCTAGCACAAGATGTCACTGGTCTTTTTAATTTTTGCCAGTGTAATGAATAAATGATTAATTTTTTTTGTTTTGGCCACGCTGTGGCTTGTGGAACCTCAGCTCCTCAACCAGGGAACAAATCTGGGCCACAGCTGCGAAAGATCCAAACCCTAACCATTAGACCTCCAAGGAACTCTCTAAATAATTAAATTTGACTGTCTCTGGTTAATCCTTCTTACTTAGAGCCATTGAAAACTTTATTTCCTTTTCTGTGAGGTGCCTGTTCATATTTTCCCCCATGTTCATCTGAGCCTACAGTTTGTCCTTTGACTTTATGGTGGCTTTTTCCTTAAAATTTGAAAAAAAAAATACGTAAGACCACATATCCTTTTCTTTCTCCCTTTGTAGTTTTTCAGATTTCAAAATTATTTTTTAATCCCTTTATTTTATTAATAAAATTATTAAATTATTAAAATTAATAAAAATATTTTAAAATACTGCAAAGTTATACAAATTTGGAAAATTAATTTCCCACTAAATTTTCTTCAAATATTTAATATATGTGTTTATCTGTTTACTTACAGTTAGCTCTTGAACCCAAACCCATCTGGATTTATTGCTGGATACAGCATGAGATGGTATCTACCTCACTTTTTCCCTTCAGATGGAGAACCAATTAGGTCAACATCATTTCTTGAATGAATCATAATCTTCCCTCTGAACTGAAATATCACCTTTATCAAATTTTAAGTATGTAAACATACTGTGTCCATTCCTGAAATCTAGTCTATTTCATTGAGAAATTCATTCATATGCAAAAACATATTATTTTGATGACAATTTTATCTTAAATTCTAGTATTTGGTAAGGCAAATGTCCCCTTTTTTCTTTTTACAAATTATCTATCAAACTTTACAAGTACTCTGTTGCAATGCTCCACTATTATTATGCTTTTTAATTAAATGCACCTATATTTCAAAGAGGTGATTAAGAGAATCTCAGCAAATTCTGGATGGTAGCATGCATGAACACCAAGTCATTCACAGAACTCTGATCCTTGATCCCTATTGTCCCCTTTCCCTCAGGTCCCAGGGATTGCCTTATCTGACTCCTAGGAGCAACCTGCACCCAGAGTTCCTCTGGTAACTCTATCCCATGCAGCTAAAGGGCTGCATGCTTGGGTTTTCTTTCCCTACAGTTCCTGCTATTTCTGAGCACAAATGCATAGAGGACCAAATCCCAGGCACCCACTAACTGCTGTTTCTTGCTTCTGCAGCTGCCCATGAGACATCTACAAGCCATACTGCTCTCCAGCACCAATCACTCTGGCTTCCTTTTTACAGGCACTGCTGATGGCAAGAAGAGGGTAAAGTCAGAAACAAGAGGTTATGAGCAGAACTGTGTCTCCCTAAAATTTATGTACCAAAATCTAACCCCCAGTACTGTAGAATGTGACCTTATTTGGAAATAGAGTCACTGTAGATATAATTAGTTAAGTCATTAAAGTCTATTCAATATGACTGGTACCCTTATTAAAAGGGAAAATTTAGACCCAGAGACACACACAGGGAGAATGCCATGTGGAAATGAAGACAGAGATTCACTTAGTCATGTGTGACTCTTTGTAACCCCACGCACTGTAGCCTCCCAGGTTCCTCTGCCCATAGAATTCTCTAGGCAAGAATACTGGAGCGGGTTGCCATGCCCTTCTCCAGCGGCTCTTCTCAACCCAGAGACTGAACCTGGGTCTCCTGCATTGCAGGCAGATTCTTTGCCATCTGAGCTACCAGGGAAGCCCGTCTAAAAGCCAAGAGCAGCCAAAGATTATCAGCTAACCACCAGAAACCAGATTAAAAATGGCACAGATTTCATATGAATCTGAAACAGATTCTCTCTCACAATCCTCAGAAGGAATTAATCCTACTGACACTTTCATCTTGGATTTCTAGCCTCCAGAACTATGAAACAATAATGTTGATGTATGGCAAAACTAATACAATAATGTAAAGCAATTAGCCTCCAATTAAAATAAATAAATTTAAATTTAAAAAATAAAAATAAATAAATTTCTGTTGTTTAAGCCACCCAGGTTGTGGTGCTCTGTTACAGCAGCCCTAGCAAACTAATGTCCTCAGTTGCGTCGAGCTCTTTACAACCCCATGGATTATAGCCTGCCAGGCTCCTCTGTCCATGGGATTTTCCCAGGCAACGATACTGAAATGGGTTGCCATTTTCTCCTCCACGGGATCTTCCTGACCCAGGGACCAAACCCTAGTCTCCTGCACCTCCTGCATTGGCAGGTGAATTCTTTACCAGTGAGCCACCTGAGATGGAGAAGGCAATGGCACCCCACTCCAGTACTCTTGCCTGGAAAATCCCATGGATGAAGGAGCTTGGTAGGCTCCAGTCCACGGGGTCACTAAGAGTCAGACATGACTGAGCGACTTCACTTTCACTTTTCCTTTCATGCATTGGAGAAGGAAATGGCAACCCACTCCAGTGTTCTTGCCTGGAGAATCCCAGGGACGGGGAGCCTGGTGGGCTGCCGTCTATGGGGTCGTACAGAGTCGGACACGACTGAAGTGACTTAGCAGCAGCAGAGCCACCTGGGAAGCCCAGCAACGGCACACAGATGAAGGCACACTGCCTCCCCACCTGAACTTGTCTCTCTAATCTCACCTGAGATGGAAGCACCTCAGACTCCCTAATGCTACCCACTGCCTAGACCCCATGTAAAAGTAGGATGAAAGCTGTGACTTCACAGGAAGGAGCAGAGGTTGAGGAGGCAGTGTTGTGCCCAAGCTTTAGAGATTCAGCAGGGGACAGGGAGTTAACAACCACTCTGTGAACTACCCAGGCATGGCATGCTGAGGTTTCTGTGAATTATTCTCTATCGCCTCCCCACTGTCTTTTGGCCTCTACCACACAAGAATCCTTACTGTGAAATGTGCAAAGATGACCTGCAGTTATTCATTGGTGCTGTGTCTAATCGTTCCTCCTGCCACCCTAGTACCTAGGCCAGTGCCTGCCTCACAGTAAGTGGTCAGCCTTAGTTTATTGGATGGATAGATAGAGGATAGCTAGAAGATCAATGGATGGAAGATCAAAGGATGGTGGGAAAACACATAAGGAGATTGTGCGGAGAGAGCAAATTAGCCAAGACAGTGTGTTCAGGCTCTCTCGCCCTACGTTTTGTGAATAATGACCATAGAACAGCTGAGCTCGTTTATAGCGCTGTGCATGCACATCATGAGGTTTATATAACAGCTGAGATCACGTATAGCGCTGCACATGCGTGTTATGAGGTTCTTGCTTGGTCACGGGTTGTGTGCTGTACGTACATGTGAGATCCACCTAAAAAGTGTCAGCATCACGGCTGCATCAGGGCTGTGTCTGTGTGGTCAGCCATGAGAGGAGAGAACATTGTGAACAGTGTGAACATTGCTACGGCTGCTGTGCCAGCCAGAAGAGAATAAACGTGTCTGCAGTTTGGCTCCTCAAGTCTCCTTCCAGCCTCTTAGCTCGCACCTTGCCTACCCTGGGTTCAGCAAACAGTGCAGACAGTGTGAATAGCAAGACAATTGGCGTCACAAACAGGATCAACGATACAGAGATCCTATGGGTTAAACTTTCTGTGATTCATGATTCCATAAAGCAGCTGGGATGTCATTACCACAAGGAGCTACTGGGAACAGAGTCAGCCGTTGAGTCACTGTAGATTCCTGTTATTGCCACACAGATCCCATACTCATTTGCTTTAGGCTGAAAATTTCCCAGGTGCCAATCACCAAGCAAGGCTTCTAAGTTCCCTTTCATTAGTGTTCCCTCCTGGCAGCTCTTTACAACAGCTTCACCCGAAGAATGTTGAAACAGCCTCTGGCAAATCTCTCTGGGATTCATAACCAACCCCCACCCCGAAATCTACCAAAAGTTTCAGACAAATCCCAGATAAGAAACTATGTTTAAAAGTAAATCTCTCTCCCTGACACTTCAACACAGATTTCTTTTAAAAAAGAATAAGCTCGTCTTGAAACAACTGTCCAAGGGAAGATAGTGAATAAACAAAACAAAACCTGAGGCCTATATGTCACTGTACTGCAGCAATTTCCCCAGATTGGAACTGTACTAAGGAAGGCAATTTCCAGAGTTGAGGAGAGACTGAAACAGACACTCGGGACTTGAAAGCTGGAAATAACAAGAAAAGTGTCTGAGTTTGGCCCACTTGGGCAGTTAAAGAGAACCCTACCACTCATTAACCAGCCCTAAAACCTGCTAACTGAAAAATAAATGAATCCATTAAATGCAGAAATAGGGAAGACCTGGAGGCTTAACCGAAGAAATCCCAACTTCCAGAAAAACAAAGCGGGTGTTGGGCACAATTAGATTTATGACCAGGAGTAAGGGCTGGCTCCCAAAGGAGGCAGCTGAGTTATACTGAACTGTCATTTTGGTTCGGCTATTTCCAGCTGTGCATGCAGGCACCTAGAGAGGGAAGTGTTTCTCAGAGTGTGGCTGGCCAGGATGGTTGGTGTGGCTTATCAATTCAAGTGGTCCAAACCTGTGGGGAAGTCATTCGGGAAACTCAGGGGGAAGTTTCAAAAATATGATGAGTTCTTGGGAGAATTATGACTCCAGTTTCACTTTAGCAGCTGCCTGTGACACATACAGCCTCAGATTTGACCTAAGAAAGGCTGTTCATCATGTTTTATTAGTTCCTCTCCAGTTTATCACCTGCTTACTGAGGACCAGCCATCTACAGGCAGGGCCCTCACTAGATACTGCATCTTCCAGCTTCACTTGCTAGTGCTTGTTTCTCTAATCCTCTCCAGGTTCCAGGTTCCCGGCTCAAGCTTCATCCCCTAACATAACTGCCTTTGGGCCATGTAGACTCCCTTCAGATCTCCCTGTTCTTGAATGGTTGGGGCTCTGAACATTCCTGGCATTTGCTATTGTCTTGTGTAAAAAATAACTCCCCTGCCATCGCATTCAGCCCCAGGCCTAAACAATGATTGTGCTTTGAATAATGCATGCTGTTCTAGGGCCTGCACAAGAACAATGGGGACACAGATGAGAGAGTGCCTAACTCCACCTGCATATTAGAGGACCCATGAGGAAAGGTCTTCTTGCTCAGAGGAGATGGTCAGCCTTTCTCTAAGGGGAGCAGAATTGGGGCTGAAGGTAACTCCAAGGAGGGAAGCAGCAGAGGCAACACTACAGAGACATGAAAGAGGATGTCAAATTAACAAGAAGCCCACCCACTACCAAGGAAGTGAAGCGGTCACATTTATTCTGTGCCTTTGGCTTCCACCACTCTTTCTGTAAGGGACTGTTCAGTTCAGATCAGTCACTCAGTCACGTCTGACTCTTTGTGACCCCATGAATCGCAACATGCCAGGCCTCCCTATCCATCAGCAACTGCCGGAGTCTATCCAAACTCATGTGCATCGAGTCGGTGATGCCGTCCAGCTATCTCATCCTCTGTCGTCCCCTTCTCCTCCTGCCTCCAATCCCTCCCAGCATCAGGGTCTTTTCCAATGAGTCAACTCTTTGCATGAGGTGGCCAGAGTATTGGAGTTTCAGCCTCAGCATCAGTCCTTCCAATGAACACCCAGGACTGGTCTCCTTTAGGATGGACTGGTTGGATCTCCTTGCAGTTCAAGGGACTCTCAAGAGTCTTCTCCAACACCACAGTTTAGAAGCATCAATTCTTTCACGCTCAGCTTTCTTCATAGTCCAACTCTCACATCCATACATGACCACTGGAAAAATCATAGCCTTGACTAGATGGACCTTTGTTGGCAAAGTAATATCTCTGCTTTTTAATATGCTATCTAGGTTGGTCATAACTTTCCTTCCAAGGAGTAAGCGTCGTTTAATTTCATGGCTGCAATCACCATCTGCAGTGATTTTGGAGCCCCCAAAAATGAACTCTGACATTGTTTCCACTGTTTCCCCATCTATTTCCCATGAAGTGATGGGACCAGATGCCATGATCTTCGTTTTCTGAATGTTGAGCTTTAAGCCAACTTTTTTCACTCTCCTCTTTCACTTTCATCAAGAGGCTTTTTAGCTCCTCTTCACTTTTTGCCATAAGGGTGGTGTCATAGCATATCTGAGGTTATTGATATTTCTCCTGGCAATCTTGATTCCAGCTTGTGCTTCTTCCAGCCCAGCATTTCACATGATGTACTCTGCATATAAGTTAAATAAGCAGGGTGACAATATACAGCCTTGACGTACTCCTTTTCCTATTTGGAACCAGTCTGTTGTTCCATGTCCAGTTCTAACTGTTGCTTCCTGACCTGCATATAGGTTTCTCAAGAGGCAGGTCAGGTGGTCTGGTATTCCCATCTCTTTCAGAATTTTCCACAGTCTGTTGTGATCTACACAGTCAAAGGCTTTGGCATAGTCGATAAAGCAGAAATAGATGTTTTTCTGGAACGCTATTGCTTATTCGGTGATCCAGCAGATGTTGGCAACTTGATCTCTGGTTCCTCTGCCTTTTCTAAAACCAGCTTGAACATCCGGAAGTTCACGGTTCACGTATTGCTGAAGCCTGGCTTGGAGAATTTTGAGCATTACTTTCCTAGCATGTGAGATGAGTACAATTGTGGTAGTTTGAGCATTCTATGGCATTGCCTTTCTTAGGGATTGGAATGAAAACTGCTCTTTTCCAGTTCTGTGGCACTGCTGAGTTTTCCAAATTTGCTGGCATATTGAGTGCAGCACTTTCACAACATCATTTTTCAGGACTTGAAATAGCTCCACTGGAATTCCATCACCTCCACTAGCTTTGTTCATAGTGATGCTTCCTAAGGCCCACTTGACTTCACATTCCAGGATGTCTGGCTCTAGATGAGTGATCACACCATCATGATTATCTGGGTTGTGAAGATCTTTTTTGTAGAGTTCTTCCGTGTGTTCTTGCCACCTCTTCTTAATATCTTCTTCTTCTGTTAGGTCCATACCATTTCTGTCCTTTATCGAGCCCATTTTTGCATGAACTCTTCCCTTGGTATCTATAATTTTCTTGAAGAGATCTCTAGTCTTTCCCATTGTCTCGTTTCCCTCTATTTCTTTGCACTGATCACTGAGGAAGGCTTTCTTTTCTCTCCTTGCTCTTCTTTGGAACTCTGCATTCAGATGCTTCTATCTTTCCTTTTCTCCTTTTGCTTTTGGCTTCTCTTCTTGTCACAGCTATTTGTAAGTCCTCCTCAGACAGCCATTTTGCTTTTTTGCATTTCTTTTCCATGGGGATGGTCTTGATCTCTGTCTCCTGTACAATGTCACGAACCTCCATCCATAGTTCATCAGGCACTCTGTCTATCAGATTTAGTCCCTTAAATCTATTTCTCACTTCCACTGTATAATCATAAGGGATTTGATTTAGGTCATACCTGAATGGTCTAGTGGTTTCCCCTACTTTCTTCAATTTAAGTCTGAATTTGGTATAAGGAGTTCATGATCTGAGTCACAGTCAGCTCCTGGTCTTGTTTTTGCTGACTGTGTAGAGCTTCTCCATCTTTGGCTGCAAAGAATATAATCAATCTGATTTCGGTGTTAACCATCTGGTGATGTCCATGTGTAGAGTCTTGAGAATAATTATCATTGTTGCCTTATTGGCAAGCCTATCATTTTTCTAAACTTCAGATCTCACTAGGAACCCTGCAAGATCCATTCCCAGCTGCCTTCTCCTTGTCATCCATCTTCCAAGATGGATACTATTCTTGAGAGGCCACATAGGACAATGGGAAAAGAATGAGTTGTAGAGTCCTGAAAAGTGGGTTTAAATCCCAACTCCACTGATAGTTGTGTGACACTGGACTGCTCACTTCTCTGAGATCCTTTCCTCATCTGTAAAATGGGGTGATGAACATCTACCAAATGGAGTGATTGTGAAAATAAGAAATAACATGTGCAAAGTAAGCCCAAAGATGTTTGGCATATAGCCCATGTTCAAAGATGTTAACTGTTGTTATCCCAGAATGTAGGATGTACTGTCTCATCCTCATCCTGTGAGCCCTCTGGTCCCCTCAGTGCCTGGCTCCTACTGAGTAAAGGTAAGAAGTGGCTTAGTCACTGATGCAACATCCAGCACTCCATGAGCAGCAGCCCTGCCACAAAAACATTGGACTCTCCATTCTGCATCTCCATGGGGACTAACCTTTACTCCATGAAGCTTTGAAAACTAATTGCCATGCATGAACAAGCCTTTTGAATCTAAAATCTATGTCTTAAGTCAGAGAGGTCAGACTGTGGCACTATGTTCTTTTCCTTTTCGCCAGTTCGTTGTTTCATTGCCCCCTGGATGCTCAGATGTGTACTTCCGGAGTAGGTACAGCCACTCCTTCCTCTCTGTTTCTTGGTCTTTAAGGTTCTCTTCATGCTTGTTGAGTCAGCGGCACACGGGACATGTTTTCTTGGGCCGCAGATCCAGGAGCTTGTACTTCGTGCCCTTATAGAATTTTTATTTCTGAGTCTGGTTAATGATGGCAATGGATTTATGAACAACTCAGATCTTGGAGAGTTTGGAAGCCATGCCACCTGTCACTTCAGCCACAGGCAGCTGAGAAACCTCCACCTTCAGGTCCCCCAGCTGTTCCAGCAGCTCCTCCTTCTTCTTGCCGCAAAGATCCTGAACCTTAATCTTGGCCATGGCTGTAGATCTTGTGGCACTGTTTTCAAACGCACTTCCAGAGGTCTGCTCTGAAGATCAGGGCCATAGACAGTTCCAGATCTTAAAGCATGTGAGACAGGCTTTTACTTTCAGGCAGAGTGAATTTGAGGCACTTCTTACTTTGAGGGATGTCTAAGGAAAATCTAAAAATTACATTTGCAGTCCCTTTCTTAAGTGAGTAAAGTGCCAACTGCTTATTGGTCTGTAGATTCTGACAGAAAACCAATTTGAACTCCATGAGCTGCTAACTTGAAGTGGAGGGAAGGGGAAGGGAAGAGATAGGCATGCTGAAATTCCCTAGTGAGTTACTGAGGTTACTTTTTCCCAGAATTCTAGATGATGGGCAAGTATCTTGGTGGTCCAGGAAGAGGAGATGGTAACAGGACAGAGACGGTAACTGTGTTTTGAGTTGAAAACAAACACTTGTTGGGATTCCTGGGAGCCTGTGCTGCCCTGAGGATCCTGGGACCAACTGGCTCCCAAACAGGGGCTGTGAAAGAAAACTGGCAGCAGAACTCAGCTAAGCTGCAACGTTGTGAGCTCCAGGGGGAGGGTCACCCAGACTGAGGTTACTGCTGAGGAAATGAGTCCATCCTCCTTCAGAGAACCTGAGTGGCTCTGTGGAGACACAGCAAAAGCCCTCTTGTGGAAGGCTGCAGAACCTTCAACAGCTGCCACCATGTGGCAGCATTGGGAGGACAATGGATCCCACTGCTCTCTCCCTCGTACATCCTGGACCTTCTCAGATCATCTCAGGTGAGGAATGTGACCTCAAGGAAAGGCAGAGTGGTTAGAGATTACTTGCTATGCCAGTGGAAAAATGAGAGAGAGTTGCTCACATTTGTACCCCAAGTTTGTGGAGCCATCTTGACCGCTTCCATATGCTGCTGAATTTAGTCCCAGTCAATTGTTATTTAGTCACTCAGTCATGTCTGATTCTTTTGCAACCCCATGGACTGTAGCCCACCAGGCTTCTCTGTCCATGGTTTTTCCCAGGCAATAATACCGAGTGGGTTGCCATTTCCCTCTCCAGGAGATCTTCCCGACTCAGGGATCAAACCCATGTCTCCAGCATTAGCAGGCATATTGTTTATCACCGAGCCACCAGGGAAGCCCCAGTCCCAGTGAGTAGCTGCACCTAAAAACTGATGAAGCAATCCAAATTGAATGCAGTAAAGGCTGCTTGACTGTCCAGTTAAGTTGGACAGTCTCTGGGGTGTTTCCAGGTGTCTGACTCAAAGAACAGGTGCTGTGTGAGTGATGAGGGAGCAAACGAGTATATTGAGAATCTCTGAATTGACATCTTATCCTACTAGAGCTTTACGTCAAATCATGTTAGATGGGGTTTTTCCTGACTCAGTTTCAACTGAGACCTGAGCAAGGTTGGGTATAGGCCAGCTCACAATGTGCAGAATTCACAAAGGAAATTTCCAGATTTGGTTCTATGGTCCTCAAGCACTGTTGCCTACTTGAGAATATAGAAGAGCCAGTATCTAGAGAGGAGAGAGGAAGAAGAGTTTCGGAAAGATTTATCTGGAGGTTGCTGTTGCCAAGTCCCTACTCCCTTTCAGGGAGGGTCTAGAAGCAGCCTCTTTCCCCTCAGGCTCAATGAGGGGACTTCTATGGTTGCAGTGGGAGACCTTGGACTGTGTTTCCAAAGGCCAGAGAGGGGACAGGAAATTTTGAAATAGTGAATGAGCTTCCCTGGTGGCTCAGTGGTAAAGAATATGGCTGCAATGCAGGAGATGCCAGTTTGATCCCTGAGTTGGGAAGATCCTCTGGAGAAGGAAATGGCAACCCACTCCAATATTCTTGCCTGGGAAATCCATGGACAGAGGAGCTTAGCAGGCTACAATCCGTGGGGTCACAAAGAGTCAGACATGACTTAGTGACTTAACAACAAGGGAGCCTGGACAGCAGGACAGAATATGTTGCCCCCAAAACTGAACTGGACTCCCAGAATTTATCAGAGTAAGGATGTGTGAATGTTTCACAGACCATGAAGAGGCAGAACAACCTAATTAAAGAGGTTTTAAGGCCTGCTGAGAGCTGAGTCTTGGAGGTTGAAGGGACCCCAACAGTGAGATTTGATGCAGGATGGGCCATGAACACACTAGGGACCCAGGGGGATGACATCCAAAGGGACAGAAAGAACTGCCCGTATCACAGGGCCTATGGTCAGAGGGATGGGCAGGGAATCTCTGAAGAACCCACAAGCATATCACAAGTAAAAGACTCAGCTTCAGTTATTCACTTCTCAAGGAGGCTTTGTCAGAGACAAGTGCCATGTCAGGAGACTGTCTTTGTGCCCTAATTACTCATGTCCAGTTCCATTGCCAACCTTCTAGAGTGGGTTGGGGAAACTTGAGTTAAGAAAGCAAGAATCGGACTACGCAGGGCTCTAAAAACAGCAGATTTTCATCTACCTTCTGCTGCAGCTAGGAGGAAGGGAAAAATTGAATGCTAATTTCATTTTTGCTATTTTAATTAATTTACTGTTGAACTATAGTTCATTTACAATAGAATGTTTCTTCTGTACAGCAAAGTGACTCAGTCATATGTGTACATATATCCACTCTCTTTTAGATTCCATTCCCATATAGGTCATTGATGTTGCTGTTTGGTCACTGAGTTGTGTCCAACTTTTTTGCAATCTCATAGCTATAAACTGCCAGGCCCCTCTGAATATGGAATTTCCTAGGCAAGAATACTGGAGTAGGTTGTCATTTCCTTCTCAGGGGGATCATCCCGGCCCAGGGATTGAACCCATGTCTCCTGCATTTGCAGGCAGTCTATACCATTGAGCCACCAGGGACACTCCAATATAGGTCATTCAGCTCAGTTCAGTTCAGTCACTCAGTCATGTCTGACTCTTTGCAACCCCATGAACCACAGCACGCCAGGCCTCCCTGTCCATCACCAACTCCCGGAGTCCACCCAAACCCATGTCCATCGAGTCGATGATGCCATCCAACCATCTCATCCTCTGTTGTCTCCTTCTCCTCCTGCCTCCAGTCTTTCCCAGAATCAGGGACTTTTCCAATGAGTCAACTCTTCACATGAGGTGGCCAAAGTATTGGAGTTTCAGCTTCAACATCAGTCCTTCCAAAGAAATCCCAGAACTGATCTCCTTTAGGATGGACTGGTTGGATCTCCTTGCAGTTCAAGGGACTCTCAAGAGTCTTCTCCAACACCACAGTTCAAAACCATCAATTCTTCGGCTCTCAGCTTTCTTTAGAGTCCAACTCTCATATCCATACATAACCACTGAAAAACCATAGCCTTGACTAGACAGAACTTTGTTGGCAAAGTAATGTCTCTGCTTTTTAATATGCTGTCTAGGTTGGTCATAACTTTCCTTCCAAGGAGTAGGCATCTTTTAATTTCATGGCTGCAATCACCATTTGCAGTGATTTTGGAGCCCAGAAAAATAAAGCCAGCCACTGTTTCCACTATTTCCACATCTATTTCTCATGAAGTGATGGGACTGGATGCCATGATCTTAGTTTTCTGAATGTTGAACTTTAAGCCAACTTTTTCACCCTCCTCTTTCACTTTCATCAAGAGGCTTTTTAGTTCCTCTTCACTTTCTGACATAAGGGTGGTGTTATCTGCGTATTTGAGGTTATTGGAATCTTGATTCCAGCTTGAGTACAAGTCTTTTGCCTCCTGAAGTAGGTTTATTTCTAGGTAATTTATTCTTTTTGTTGTTATAGTAAATGGAATTGTTTCCTTAATTTCTCTTTTTGATCTTTTGTTGTTAGTGTATAGGTATGCAAGAGAGTTCCATGTATAGATTTTGTATCTGGCATCTTTACCAAATTCATTGATGAGCTCTAGTAGTTTTCTGACAGCATTTTTAGGATTTTCTTTGTATAGTATCATGTTATCTGCAAACAGTGACAATTTTACTTTTTCTTTTCCGGTTTAGATTATTTTCATTGCTTTTTCTTCTCTGATTGCTATGACTAGGACTTCCAAAACAATCTTGAATAACAGTGGTGAGAGTGGACATCCTTGTCTTGTTCCTAGTCTGAGAAGAGATGCTGTTTTTCACCATTGAGAATGATGTTTGCTGTGGGTTTTTCATATTGCCTTTATTATATTGAGGTAAGTTCCCTCTGTGCCCGCTTTCTGGAGAGTAATTTTTTTTTATCATAAATGAGTGTTGAATTTTGTCAAAAGCTTTTTCTGCATCTACTGAAATGATCTTGTGGTATTTATTCTATAGGTTGTTAATGTGGTGTATCACATTGATTGATTTACACATGTTTAAGAATCTTTGCATCTCTGGGGAAAATCATACTTGACAATGGACTATGACTATGGGCTTCCCTTGTGGCTCAGCTGGTAAAAAATCTGCCTGCAATGTGGGAGACCTGGGTTCGATATTTGGCTTGTGAGGATCCCCTGGAGAAGGGAAAGGCTACCCACTCCAGTATTCTGGCCTGGAGAATTCCATGCACTGTATAGTTCATGAGGTCACAAAGAGTTGGACACGACTGAGTGACTTTCACTTTCACTATGGACTATGATCCTTTTAATGTGTTTTTGGTTTCAGTTTGCTAATAATTTGTTGAGGATTTTTGTGTCTATGTTCATCAGTGATATTGGCCTGTAATTTTATTCTTTGTGATAATTTTCTCTGGTTTTGATATCTGGGTGATGGTCATCTCATAGAATGAGCATCAGAGTGTTCCTTCCTCTGCAATATTTTGGAATATTTTCAAAAGGATAGGTGTTAACTCTTCTCTAAATGTTTGATCGAATTTGTTTTTGAAGCCATCTGGTCCTGGGTTTTTGTTTTTTAATCACAGTTTCAATTTCAGTACTTGTGGTTGTCTGCTCATATTTTCTATTTCATCCTGGTTCAGTCTTAGAAAATCATACTTTTCTGAGTATTTGTTCAATCTCCTAGGTTGTCCATTTTATTAGCATATAGTTGCTTGAGGTAATCTCTTATGATCCTTTGTATTTCTGTAATGTCTTTTGCAATTTCTCCTTTTTTATTTCTAATTTTATTTATTTGCATCTTTTGCCTTTTTTCCTTGATGAGACTTGATAAATATTTATCACTTTTTTAAGATTTATTTTTATTTTTTATTTTACTTTATTTTACTTTACAATACTGTATTGGTTTTGCCATACATCAACATGAATCCACCACAGGTGCACATGTGTTGGCAATCTTGTACCCCCCTCCCACATCCCTCCCCATACCATCTCTCTGGGTCTCAAAGAACCACCTTTTATTTTCATTGATCTTTACTATTGTTTTCTTTGTCTCTATTTCATTTTTTTCTGCCTTGATTTTTATGATTTCTTTCCCCCTGTTAACTTGGGGTTTTGTTTGTTCTTTCTCTGGTTGCTTTAGGTATAAGGTTTAGGTTGTCTATTTGAGAGTTTTCTTGCTTCTTGAGGTAAGATTGTATTGCTATAAACTTCCCTCTTAGAACTGTTTTTGCTCTACCTCATAGGTTTTGGGTAATTTTCTATTGTCATTTGTCTCTAGGTATTTTTATTTTTAGTTTTATTTTACTTTATTTTACTTTACAATACTGTATTGGTTTTGCCATACATTGACATGAATCTACCACAGGTGTACATGCGTTCCCAAACATGAACCCCCCTCCCACCTCCCTCCCCATAACATCTCTCTGGGTCATCACCTTGCACCAGCCCCAAGCATGCTGTATCCTGCGTCAGACATAGACTGGCGATTCGATTCTTACATGACAGTATACATGTTACAATGCCATTCTCCCAAATCATCCCACCCTCTCCCTCTCCCTCTGAGTCCAAAAGTCCATTATACACAGCTGTGCCTTTTTTGCTGTCTTGCATACAGGGTCGTCATTGCCATCTTTCTAAATTCCATATATATGTGTTAGTATACTGTATTGGTGTTTTTCTTTCTGGCTTACTTCACTCTGTATAATCGGCTCCAGTTTCATCCATCTCATCAGAACTGATTCAAATGTATTCTTTTTAACAGCTGAGTAATACTCCATTGTGTATATGTACCACAGCTTTCTTATCCATTCATCTGCTGATGGACATCTAGGTTGTTTCCATGTCCTGGCTATGATAAACAGTGCTGCGATGAACATTGGGGTACATGTGTCTCTTTCAATTCTGGTTTCCTCAGTGTGTATGCCCAGCAGTGGGATTGCTGGGTCATACGGTAGTTCTATTTGCAATTTTTTAAGGAATCTCCACACTGTTCTCCATAGTGGCTGTACTAGTTTGCATTCCCACCAACAGTGTAGGAGGGTTCCCTTTTCTCCACACCCTCTCCAGCATTTATTGCTTGCAGATTTTTGGATTGCAGACATTCTGACTGGTGTGAAGTGGTACCTCATTGTGGTTTTGATTTGCATTTCTCTAATAATGAGTGATGTTGAGCATCTTTTCATGTGTTTGTTAGCCATCCATATGTCTTCTTTGGAGAAATGTCTGTTTAGTTCTTTGGCCCATTTTTTGATTGGGTCGTTTATTTTTCTGGAATTGAGCTGCATAAGTTGCTTGTATATTTTTGAGATTAGTTGTTTGTCAGTTGCTTCATTTGCTATTATTTTCTCCCATTCAGAAGGCTGTCTTTTCATCTTGCTTATATTTTCTTTTGTTGTGCAGAAGCTTTTAATTTTAATTAGATCCCATTTGTTTATTTTTGCTTTTATTTCCAGAATTCTGGGAGGTGGATCATAGAGGATCCTGCTGTGATTTATGTCAGAGAGTGTTTTGCCTATGTTCTCCTCTAGTTTTATAGTTTCTGGTCTTACATTTAGATCTTTAATCCATTTTGAGTTTATTTTTGTGTATGGTGTTAGAAAGTGATCTAGTTTCATTCTTTTACAAGTGGTTGGCCAGTTTTCCCAGCACCACTTGTTAAAGAGATTGTCTTTACTCCATTATATATTCTTGCCTCCTTTGTCAAAGATAAGGTGTCCATATGTGTGTGGATTTATCTCTGGGCTTTCTATTTTGTTCCATTGATCTATATTTCTGTCTTTGTGCCAGTACCATACTGTCTTGATGACTGTGGCTTTGTAGTAGAGCCTGAAGTCAGGCAAGTTGATTCCTCCAGTTCCATTCTTCTTTCTCAAGATTGCTTTGGCTATTCGAGGTTTTTTGTATTTCCATACAAATCTTGAAATTATTTGTTCTAGTTCTGTGAAAAATATGGCTGGTAGCTTAATAGGGATTGCGTTGAATTTGTAAATTGCTTTGGGTAGTATACTCATTTTCACTATATTGATTCTTCCGATCCATGAACATGGTATATTTCTCCATCTATTAGTGTCCTCTTTGATTTCTTTCACCAGTGTTTTATAGTTTTCTATGTATAGGTCTTTAGTTTCTTTAGGTAGATATATTCCTAAGTATTTTATTCTTTTCATTGCAATGGTGAATGGAATTGTTTCCTTAATTTCTTTTTCTACTTTCTCATTATTAGTGTATAGGAATGCAAGGGATTTCTGTGTGTTGATTTTATATCCTGCAACTTTACTATATGCATTGATTAGCTCTAGTAATTTTCTGGTGGAGTCTTTAGGGTTTTCTATGTAGAGGAACATGTCATCTGCAAACAGTGAAAGTTTTACTTCTTCTTTTCCAATTTGGATTCCTTTTCTTTCTTTTTCTGCTCTGATTGCTGTGGCCAAAACTTCCAGAACTATGTTGAATAGTAGCGGTGAAAGTGGACACCCTTGTCTTGTTCCTGACTTTAGGGGAGATGCTTTCAATTTTTCACCATTGAGGATAATGTTTGCTGTGGGTTTGTCATATATAGCTTTTATTATGTTGAGGTATGTTCCTTCTATTCCTGCTTTCTGGAGAGTTTTTATCATAAATGGATGTTGAATTTTGTCAAAGGCCTTCTCTGCATCTATTGAGATAATCATATGGTTTTTATTTTTCAATTTGTTAATGTGGTGAATTACATTGATTGATTTGTGGATATTGAAGAATCCTTGCATCCCTGGGATAAAGCCCACTTGGTCATGGTGTATGATCTTTTTAATGTGTTGTTGGATTCTGATTGCTAGAATTTTGTTGAGGATTTTTGCATCTATGTTCATCATTGATATTGGCCTGTAGTTTTCTTTTTTTGTAGTATCTTTGTCAGGTTTTGGTATTAGGGTGATGGTGGCCTCATAGAATGAGTTTGGAAGTTTACCTTCCTCTGCAATTTTCTGGAAGAGTTTGAGTAGTATAGGTGTTAACTCTTCTCTAAATTTTTGGTGGAATTCAGCTGTGAAGCCGTCTGGACCTGGGCTTTTGTTTGCTGGAAGATTTCTGATTACAGTTTCAATTTCCGTGCTTGTGATGGGTCTGTTAAGATTTTCTATTTCTTCCTGGTTCAGTTTTGGAAAATTGTACTTTTCTAGGAATTTGTCCATTTCTTCCACGTTGTCCATTTTATTGGCATATAACTGCTGATAGTAGTCTCTTATGATCCTTTGTATTTCTGTGTTGTCTGTTGTGATCTCTCCATTTCCATTTCTAATTTTATTGATTTGATTTTTCTCTCTTTGCTTCTTGATGAGTCTGGCTAATAGTTTGTCAATTTTATTTATCCTTTCAAAGAACCAGCTTTTGGCTTTGTTGGTTTTTGCTATGGTCTCTTTTGTTTCTTTTGCATTTATTTCTGCCCTAATTTTTAAGATTTCTTTCCTTCTACTAACTCTGGGGTTCTCCAATTCTTCCTTTTCTAGTTGCTTTAGGTGTAGAGTTAGGTTATTTATTTGACTTTTTTCTTGTTTCTTGAGGTATGCCTGTATTGCTATGAACTTTCCTCTTAGCTGTCTCTAGGTATTTTTAAATTTCCTCTTTGATTTTCTTAGTGATCCATTGGTTATTTAGAACATATTGTTTAGCCTCCATGTGAATGTGGTTGTTTTTTTTTTTTTAACAGTTTTCCCCCTTTAAAAGATTTCTAATTTCATATCATGATAGTTGGAATAGATGCATAATATGTTTTCAACTCTCCTAAATTTACCACGGCCTGATTTGTGACCCAAGATATGATCTGTCTTGGAGATAGTTCCATGTACACCTGGGAAGACAGTGGATTCTGCTGCTTTTGGATGGAATGCTCCAATAAACATTAATTAAGTCTATCTTGTCTAATGTGTCATTTAAGGCTAGTGTTTTCTTATTCATTTTCTGACTGGATTAAGTGTCCATTGACTAAGTGGGGTGCTAAGTCACCTACTATTAAGGTGTTACTACTGATTTCCCCTTATATGGTTGTTTGCATGTGCGTTATATAGTGAGGCGCTCCTTTGTTGGGTGCATATATATTTACGAAGATATGTCTTCTTCTTGGATTGAACCCTTGATCATTAGGTAGTGCCTTTCCTTGTCTCCTGTAGCAGTCTTTATTTAAAGTCTACTTTCTGATAAAACTATTGCTATTCCAGTTTTCTTTCAATTTCCATGTGCATGAAATATGCTTTTCCAACTTTCAGTCTGTTTTTGTATCCATTCAGCCAATCTATGTCTATTGGTTGGAGCATTTAATCCATTTACATTTAAAATAATCTTTGAGATGTGTATTTCTACTGCCATTTTCTTAAATTATTTTTGGTTTGTTTTTGTAGGTCTGTTCTTCTTTCCTTCCTCTTTCCTTCTCCTCTCTTGTGGTTTGATGATGATGTTTAGTGTTGTGGTTGGGTTGCTTTCTTATTTTTGTGTGTATCTATCATAGCTTTTAATTTCATTTCCCCTGAGATTTTGATATACCAGTCTCTCTCTCCCTCTCTCTTTCTCTCTCTCTCTCTCAGTTCAGTTCAGTTCAGTTCAGTCACTCAGTCCTGTCCGACTCTTTGTGACCCCATGAATCACAGCACTCCAGGCCTCCCTGTCCATCAACAACTCCCAGAGTTCACTCAGACTCAAGTCCATCGAGTCTGTGATGCCAACCAGCCATCTCATCCTCGGTAGTCCCCTTCTCCTCCTGCACCCAATCCCTCCCAGCATCAGAGTCTTTTCCAATGAGTCAACTCTTCGCATGAGGTGGCCAAAGTACTGGAGTTTCAGCTTTAGTATCATTCCTTCCAAAGAAATCCCAGGGTTGATCTCCTTCAGAATGAACTGACTGGTTGGTTCTCCTTGCAGTCCAAGGGACTCTCAAGAGTCTTCTCCAACACCACAGTTCAAAAGCATCAATTCTTCCGTGCTCAGCCTTCTTCACAGTCCAACTCTCACATCCATACATGACCACAGGAAAAACCATAGCCTTGACTAGCCAGACCTTAGTCGGCAAAGTAATGTCTCTGCTTTTGAATATGCTATCTAGGTTGGTCAACTTTTCTTCCAAGGAGTAAGCGTCTTAATTTCATGGCTGCAGTCACCATCTGCAGTGATTTTGGAGCCCAGAAAAATAAAGTCTGACACTGTTTCCACTGTTTCCCCATCTATTTCCCATGAAGTGATGGGACTGGATGCCATGATCTTCGTTTTCTGAATGTTGAGCTTTAAGCCAACTTTTTCCCTCTCCTCTTTCACTTTCATCAAGAGGCTTTTTAGTTCCTCTTCACTTTCTGCCATAAGGGTGGTGTCATCTGCATATCTGAGGTGATTGATATTTCTCCTAGCAATCTTGATTCCAGCTTGTGTTTCTTCCAGTCCAGCGTTTCTCATGATGTACTCTGCACATAAGTTAAATAAGCAGGGTGACAATATACAGACTTGACGTACTGCTTTTCCTATTTGGAACCAGTCTGTTGTTCCATGTCCAATTCTAACTGTTGCTTCCTGACCTGCATACAGATTTCTCAAGAGGCAGGTCAGGTGGTCTGGTATTCCCATCTCTTTCAGAATTTTCCACAGTTTATTGTGATCCACACCGTCAAAGGCTTTGGCATAATCAAAAAACAGAAATAGATGTTTTTCTGGAACTCTCTTGCTTATTTGATGATCCAGCGGATGTTGGCAATTTGATCTCTGATTCCTCTGCCTTTTCTAAAACCAGCTTGAACATCAGGGAGTTCACAGTTCACGTATTGCTGAAGCCTGGCTTGGAGACTTTTAAGCATCTCTTTACTAGCATGTGAGATGAGTGCAATTGTGCGGTAGTTTGAGCATTCTTTGGCATTGCCTTTCTTTGGGATTGGAATGAAAACTGAGCTTTTCCAGTCCTGTGGCCACTGCTGAGTTTTCCAAATTTGCTGGCATATTGAGTGCAGCACTTTCACAGCATCATGTTTCAGGATTTGAAACAGCGCCACTGGAATTCCATCATCTCCACTAGCTTTGTTCATAGAGGTGCTTTCTAAGGCCCACTTGACTTCACATTCCAAGATGTCTGGCTCTAGATTAGTGATCACATCATCATGATTATCTGGGTCGTGAAGATCTTTTTTGTACAGTTCTTCTGTGTATTCTTGCCACCTCTTCTTAATATCTTCTGCTTCTGTTAGGTCCATACCATTTCTGTCCTTTATCGAGCCATTTTTGCATGAACTCTTGCCTTGGTATCTATAATTTTCTTGACGAGATCTCTAGTCTTTCCCATTCTGTTCTTTTCCTCTATTTCTTTTATAGATCGCTAAGGAAGACTCTTTTTTTAATCTCTTCTTGCTATTCTTTGGAACTCTGCATTCAGATGCTTATATCTTTCCTTTTCTCCTTTGCTTTTCACCTCTCTTCTTTTCACAGCTATTTGTAAGGCCTCCCCAGACAGCCATTTTGCTTTTTTGCATTTCTTTTCCATGGGGATGATCTTGCTCCCTGTCTCCAGTACAATGTCACAAACCTCGTTCCATAGTTCATCAGGCACTTTGTCTATCAGATCTAGGCCTTTAAATCTATTTCTCACTTCCACTGTATAATCATAAGGGATTTGATTTAGGTCATACCTGAATGGTCTAGTGGTTTCCCCTACTTTCTTCAATTTAAGTCTGAATTTGGCAATAAGGAGTTCATGATCTGAGCCACAGTCAGCTCCTGGTCTTGTTTTTGTTGACTGTATAGAGCTTCTCCATCTTTGGCTGCATAGAATATAATCAATCTGATTTTGGTTTTGACCATCTGGTGATGTCCATGTGTAGAGTCTTCTCTTGTGTTGTTGGAAGAGGGTGTTTGCTATGACCAGTGCATTCTCTTTGCATAACTCTATTAGCTTTTGCCCTGCTTCATTCCACATTCCAAGGCCAGATTTGCCTGTTCCTCCAGATGTTTCTTGACTTCCTACTTTTGCATTCCAGTCCCCTATAATGAAAGGGACATCTTTTTTGGGTGTTAGTTCTAAAAGGTCTTGTCGGTCTTCATAAAGTCATTCAACTTCAGCTTCTTCAGCATTACTGGTTGGGGCATAGACTTGGATAACTGTGATATTGAATGGTTTGCCTTGGAGACGAGCAGAGATCATTCTGTCGTTTTTGAGACTGCATCCAAGTACTGCATTTCGGACTCTTTTGTTGACCATGATGGCTACTCCATTTCTTCTGAGGGATTCCTGCCCGTAGTAGTAGATATAATGGTCATCTGAGTTAAATTCACCCATTCTAGTCCATTTTAGTTTGCTGATTCCTAGAATGTCGATGTTCACCCTTGCCATCTCTTGTTTGACCACTTCCAATTTACCTTGATTCATGGACCTGACATTCCAGGTTCCTATGCAATATTGCTCTTTACAGCATTGGATCTTGCTTCTATCACTAGTCACATCCACAACTAGATATTGTTTTTGCTTATATGTACATATATGGTGTCATTGTTGTTGTTTAGCCACTAAGTCATGTCCGACTCTTTGTGACCCATGGACTATAGCCCACCAGGCTCTTCTTTCCATAGGATTTCCCAGGCAAGAATACTGGAGGAGGTTGCCATTTCCTTCTCCAGGGGACCTTCCTGACTCAGGGATTGAACCTGAATCTTCTGCATTGGTAGGCAGATTCTTTGCCACTAAGCCACCAGGGAAACCACTATATATATATGAAAGTTTAAATTGTTGGCCTCTCAATTTCCCATTTCCTGCATTTGTACTTTCCTCTTCTTATGGTTGCTAGTTTTGATGTCAGATTTGTGTATGGATGATTTCCTGCTTTTACTTTAGGTTTTGTTTTACCAGTGAGGTTCCCATTTGTGATTTTCTTGTTTCTAGTTGTGATCTATTTTTCTTCCTCTGCCTAGAGAAGTTCCTGTAGCATTTGTTGTAAAGCTGGTTTGATGGTGCTGAATTCTAGCTTTTGGTTTTCTGTAAAGCTTTTGATTTCTTTGTCAAATCTTTGCTGATAGAGCATTCTTGATTGTAACTTTATCCCTTTCATCAAGTTAAACATATCATGTTACTCTCTTCTGACCCACAGACCTCCTGCTGAAAACTCAGCTGATAACCTTTTGGGGAGTCCCATATGCCAGCAAATATGGAAAACTCAGCAGTGGCCACAAGACTGAAAAACGTCAGTTTTCATTCCAATCCCGAAGAAAGGCAATGCCAAAGAATGCTCAAACTACCGCACAATTGCATTCATCTCACATGCTAGTAAAGTAATGCTTAAAAGTCTCCAAGCCAGTCTTCAGCAATATGTGAACCATAAATTTCCAGATGTTCAAGCTGGTTTTAGAAAAGGCAGAGGAACCAGAGATCAAATTGCCAACATCCGCTGGATCATCAAATAAGCAAGAGAGTTCCAGAAAAACATCTATTTCTTATTTATTGACTATGCCAAAGCCTTTGACTGTGTGGATCACAATAAACTGTGGAAAATTCTGAAAGAGATGGGAATACCAGACCACCTGACCTGCCTCTTGGGAAATCTGTATGCAGGCCAGGAAGCAACAGTTAGAACTGGACATGGAACAACAGACTGGTTCCAAATAGGAAAAGGAGTACGTCAAGGCTGTATATTGTCACCCTGCTTATTTAACTTATATGCAGAGTACATCATGAGAAACACTGGGCTGGAGGAAGCACAAGTTAAAATCAAGATTGCCAGGAGAAATATCAATAACCTCAGATATGCAGATGACACAACACTTATGGTGAAGAAGAACTAAAAAGTCTCTTGATGAAAGTGAAAGAGGAGAGTGAAAAAGTTGGCTTAAAGCTCAACATTCAGAAAACGAAGATCATGGCATCCAGTCCCATCACTTCATGGGAAATAGATGGGGAAACAGTGGAAACAGTGTCAGACTTTATTTTTCTGGGTTCCAAAATCACTGCAGATGGAGATTGCAGCCATGAAATTAAAAGATGCTTACTCTTTGGAAGGAAAGTTATGACCAATCCAGACAGCATATTAAAAAGCAGGGACATTACTTTGCCAACAAAGTTCTGTCTAGTCAAGGCTTTGGTTTTTCCAGTGGTCATGTATGGATGTGAGAGTTGGACTCTAAAGAAAGCTGGGTGCTGAAGAATTGATGCTTTTGAACTGTGGTGTTGGAGAAGACTCTTGAGAGTCCCTTAGATTGCAAGAAGATCCAACCAGTCCATTCTAAAGGAGATCAGTTCTGGGTGTTCATTGGAAGGACTGATGTCGAAGCTGAAACTCCAATACTTTGGCCACCTCATGTGGAGAGCTGACTCATTGGAAAAGACCCTGATTCTGGGAAAGATTGAAGGCAGGCAGAGAAGGAGACAACAGAGGATGAGATGGTGGGATGGCATCATCAACTCAATGGACGTGGGTTTGGGTGGACTCCGGGAGTTGGTGATGGACGGGAGGCCTGGAGTGCTGCAATTCATGGAGTTGCAAAGAGTCGGACATGACTGAGCAACTGAACTGAACTGAACTGTATGTTGTTTGGTGCTTTTTTCTTTTTGCTTTTAATATTTTCCTTTGTATTCAGTTTTAACAGTTTGATTAATACGTGCCTGGGCATAATCCTCCTTAGGTTTATCGTGTACAGGACTCTCCACACTTTCTGTATTTGGGTGGCTAATTCCTTTCCCATATTAGGGACACTTTCAACTATCATTTCTTCAGATATTTTCTCAGACCCTTTCTCTTTATCTACCTCTTCTGAGACTCCTATAATTCAATGTTGGTGTGTTTAATGTTTTCCCAGATACTCTGAAATTTATTTTAATTCTATTTTCTTATTCTGTTCCATGGTAGTAATTTTCACCATTCTGTCTTCTAGCTCACTTATTCATTCTTCTGCCTCAGTTATTCTTCTATTGATTCCTTTTATTTTATTTTTCATTTCAGTTATTGTATGTGTTTGCTCTTTAGTTCTTCAGTTCTCCTAGGTATTTTTAAAATTTTATTTTTAGTTGGAGGATAATTGCTTTTCTTCTGGTTCTTTGTTAAACATTTCTTGTATCTTCTCATTCTGTGCCTCCATTCTTTTTCCAAAATCTAGGATCATTCTCACTATCATTATTCTGAATTATTGTCTAGATAGATTGTGTATCCCCTCTTCATTTAGGTGTTCTTATAGGTTTTTTCTTGCTCCTTCATCTGCAATATATTTCTTTATTTCACTTTGTCTAACTTACTGTATTTCACTTTGTCTAACTTACTGTCTAACTTACTGTGTTTGTGGTCAGCTTTCTACAGGTTGCAGGATCGTAGTTCCTCTTGCTTCTGGTGTCTGCCCACTGGTGGATGACATTGGTCCAGAGGCTTGTGTCATTATCCTCTTGATAGAGGGTTTGACCAGTGTCATAACCAGAGACTGCCCTACATATTGAGCAGGGCCTCCCCTTTGCTCTGTGTTTGGCACTGTCTTATCAGAGGTGGAGTCTGCTCCCTATTTGTTGGAGTAGAGGCCCCCAGGTCTGTTTCTTCACTGTGTTTCTGATCCATAGTGCAAGGTAGGTGGTATTGAGCACTCCCACTGGGATGGAAGTGACTGAGTATTCCTCCTCTGGAGTTATTCACATGTGGCGTACTCTATTGTGTCACCTTTCACCCTTTGTGTGAGCTCTCAGATTCCACTGTTGTTGGCACTGCTCTTGGCCCCAACTTAACTGTGGGTATGACCGCACTGGCCTAGTGTCTCAGACATTGCTTTCACCAGGCCACCAGCATAGATTCACTGGATTCAGGTCCCAGGATTGCAGTAATAACGTATTTAGACCCACTGTGGGTGCTACGGAGGCAGCTTAGATTCTACCCTGGTCCAACTCCCCATGTGTATATACCTACAAAGTATACAGCTAATAAAGCCAGACTCATCTTGGCTATAGGAGCACTTGTCCATATAGATGATCTATAGGTACTGAGCTTACAAAGTCAGTCACAAGACTCTCAATTCGCTGTTTATGCAGTTGCAAGGAGAGATTTGAGCTTTCCTTCTTTAGTTGCATGGCTGCCTCAAGTTCAGTGGTTTTACATAGAGTTCATCTCTTTAGACAAATGCACCGAGAATACATCTACAAATGGTCCTCTGTGTGTGGACCACCCACAGCAGGTCTGCTTCTGTGGTTTCCCTGGAGCACACAAGTCCATGCATTCAAGGAGGGAGTATGGAGGTGGTTATGTGGATGGGGTCATGAAAGCCCAGCAATGACAGGCACATATGGGAGCTGGTGGCCCCAGGTGCAAGAAGATCAGCCCCAATGGGGTCTTTCGCAGTGCTTGGCCATGGGCATAAGAGAGCTGGCCCTAGTGCTGACAAGACATGTAGGGATGTTAGCAGCTATGGGTGAGAGAAAATCAGCCTGAGCAGGGGTCTTTCCTAGTGCCCAGCCATTGGTGCAAAAGAGCCAGCCCTGGTGTTTTGAGGTGTGCAGGGAAGCCAGGAGCCACAGGCATGAGAGGGCTGGTCCTATTGACAACAAGTCATGTGAGGGAGCCAGAGACTGTGGGCCTGAGAGAGCCAGACCTGGGAGGGGACCCTGCCAGTGCCATTGAGGCTGGGCTACCATGTGGGGAGAGAGGCTGCAGTGGCAACCCTGCCCCTCATGCATCACTTAACAGTGGTGCTGGCCACCCACACCAGTATTCTTGCCTGGAGAATTCTATGGACAGAGGAGCCTGGCAGGCTACAGTCCCTGGGGTCGCAAAGAATTGGATACAACTGAGCAATAGCACACAGTACGCACAGTCATAATTCTACGCTAGACAAGATAATCCCCAGGGTCAACTTATTTAGAAGATAATCTGATCTAGATCTTGTGCCAAGTGGCTCTGAAGTTGTCAATTAATAAGCGTGTTGGTTGATGTATTTTCTTGAGAACTTGGTTGATGTGATCTGTTCTCCCAGAGCCTATTCACTTCTGGTCATGGGACATTGAAATGCTGGCCCAGGGCTTGGACCTGTGGTGTCCTGATAAAGGCCTGGAGAATTCTATGGACAACGGAGCCTGGCAGGCTATAGTCCATGAGGACGCAAAGAGTCAGGCACGACTGAGTTACACTTCAATTTTTGCTGCTATGGCAGTTCAAGTTTTCTCCAGAAACAGTCCTAGTTGCAAACTTCCTCACTCCTGCTTCCTCAGGCTGTCTCCTCACAGCCCTTCCCAGGTTTGCTCTCCAAACCCCAGGTTCCAGCACCCAATCCCCATTCACAGTGGCAGACACGTGCCTTAGGGTGGAGTGCACAGGGCTGTGACAGGCTGTGTCAGTGTGAGTCTGACTCTGTCTTGCATGCCACAGATCGCTCACTGAACTCTCCTCTGAGAGCCTCCTAAGTTCTCCTTCTGTCCCAACTGATCTCCCTGCTGGTGACGGGAGTTCCTGAGATGTGGGAACCTCTCCTTCAGATCCCCCCACCCCTGGAAACCAGCCTCACCCTGCTTCCTCTCTTCTTTCCCCCTTCTTTCTTGCATACTACTCAGTCACTTGGGGATCTTTCCTGCCCTTTGAGGCCTCTCAGTTCCTCTGCTAGTGTTCAGCTGGTGCTTTGTGAGAATTACTCCATTTGTAGATGTATTCTTGGTGCATTTGTCTAAAGAGATGAACTCTATGTCCTACTGCCCTGCTATCATGACCTCCTCTAAATATCATTTTTGATAGCAGTTTCCCTTTGATGAATCATTACTAAGGTGCAGCAATGTCTCAGGATGGTCCACAAATAGATGATTAAGGCCAGCCCCTGTCTTCAAGGCCATGCTTTACCTGAGAAAAGTGTTAGTCACTCACTTGTGTCTGACTCTGTGAATCCATGGACTGTAGCTCACCAGGCTCCTCTATCTGTGGGATTTCCCAGGCAAGAATACTGGAGCAGGTTGCCATTTCCTTCTCCAGGAGGTATTTCCAACCCAGGGATCAAACCCAGGTCTCCTGCATTGCAGGCAGATTCTGTACCATCTGAGTCACCAGTGAAGCCCACCACCTTTTCTCTACTTTCTGTGACAGCCCCTCTGTCCTGAATTTTTATTATTATGCAAACTAACCTTTCTAACTATTTGAGTGAGACCTGAATCTCTACCCAGCACTGTTTCCTTGCCATGCCTTGCAGGGGCTTTGGAACACAGAGGAGGTGGACGAATAAGAGCTCTTACCCTCAAAGACCTGCCAGTTACTTTGGAGAAAAGTCTAATGACTCTACTGTGACATTTAGCCAGAAGAAGAAATAGTCCAGGGCCAGACTGGGTGCCCTTTAGCTCAGAGATCATTGAAGCCAATTATCTCCTCTCTTTCTCTTTCCCTGTCTACACTGAGGACCCTGTGGTGAGGGCCTGCCTTGTGAGTCCTGTCCCCATCTCTCAAAGAATACTGCCATCCTGGGGCTGCCCTAAGTCTGATAATGCTCCCCAGGGGGCAGGGAGGGGGCTGATGTGGTGGTCTCAGACCTGAATCACCCTGATTTTCCTAGGTCATAGATGATATCTGAACTTCCTCCCCCACAACTATCCCCCAACCATCTGCAAGGCACCAACCCCTCACCCATGTCTCATGTCTCTCCTGCCTCTGTCCTTCTGCAGCATCCAGTCCTCTCTGGGCACTGATCTGGCTCCATACCGATCCTGCATGCTGCTGCCATGCTTCCGAGGACAGATCAATCAGTAGTAACCATCATCTGAAGTCCCCTTGCCTCCCTCCTCATGACTGCCCCTACTTAGAAATGGGGCTGTTATAAGAAAGAGAATGGGGCATGAGGAAATGGTCACATCTCAGGTCACATCAGAGTCCCTGGGACAGCCGCCAAGTGCGGGTTCTTGGCTGCACACAGGAAAAAATTCAAGAGCACGCCATAGTAAAGTGAAAGAAGGTTTATTCAGGGAGGAAACGCACTCCAGAGACAGAATGTAGACCATTTTGGAAGGCAAGAGAGGCAACAGGGTATGGAATTGTTAGTTTTTACAAGGGTGAGTAATTTCACAGGCTAATGAGTGGGAAGAATATTCTAGCTATTTTGAGAAAAGTTTGGGGATTTCCAGAAATTGGGCCACCATCCATTTTCTTACCTTATGTTCAATCTTAGAACTGTCATGACACCTGTGGATGTATCACTTAGCCTGCTGATGTGTTACAGTGAGCATACATGGAGTCTCCAGGTCTAGCGGACTTGTACACCATCTTGGACCTAGTTGGTTCTAATCAGCTTATGTCTTGTCCTTTGGACAATGTCATTCTTTTAAATGTTGTGCCCTGCCCCTTTCTTGTCTTGAGACCACACTACGATCCTCATTTTACAGGTAATGGAGATCTAATGAAGATGAGCCATAATGTGGATATGAAGCAATAGTGTCAAATGGAAGGAATGTCTCTGGCTCTGATCTATTCACTTAGAGAGAATTTTTAAATTTTTATTTTAAAGATTTCCTTCGTGTCTAATGTTCTCCATCAACTGTTGTTTTTCCCACCTGTTAGCCTCTCCTCAGTTATCGACTCTAGCCCACAGCATTCTAACGGGTCTTTGTGAAATTGGCAGGGCCCAGTGGTGTGCAGCATTGTCCCTGCTTCATAAAGATGACCAGGAGAGAGAATTAGGTGCCTTCACTCAGTCTCCCAGGCTCACATAGCCTCTCTTGTTCATGTGTTCCAAGCCCTAGTAAATGACCCCAACTTTTACCACCAAAGCCCCAAGCAAGAAACCTGGGGCTCATCATAGATGCCACTTCCTTCTTCCCCCCAGCCCTGGTCCTGCCTCCCCCGTGCATCAGTCTGGTCATTAAGACTGTTCTCCTTCACTGGTGTCTCAAGATTTTCTCTCCTCCTCCCCTTCATTTCTTCTGTATTACTGTGTAGTGTTTATTTCTGCATTACTGTGTAGATTTGATAAAAACAAGATGTTATCTGTGTTTCAGGGAGGAGTCTCAGATTCATATAAAAGAAATATAACTTCATCTAGATTTACTTCAATTTCTATTTGGGGCCCCACCACCACCAGCAAAGCCACTGTTCCATTGTGGAAATTAATCCCAATATGTTTTAGTTCATCCCTGCCCCACCTCACCTCTCTCTGCCTCCTCTGTGCCATCTCTGTGACACCACTGCCTATTCCCTGGACTTGGGTCCCCTAAGATCTCTCTGGAGTCTTACTGCCCTTTCCTTTCCTCACTCACTCAAGAACTCTGCCCAGATAGCATCATCAGCAGACCCTCTTCAGGACCTACCCAATGCTCTGGGCCTTGGACTTGGGGACCAACACTAGGAGGCTATGACCATTCCCTTCTGGAACCTTCCTAACTCTTCACGCTCCCATCTTCCTCCCAGCCCCACCCCACCCAAAGGAACTTTTAATTATGATTTTAGACTAAAAGGCACTCCCTCTATTGTGGTGTTTACTCCCAGAAGCATCTCACTTAATCTTCTTAGTGAGTTTGAGTTTTAGCCAGAGACTATCAGGGGGTTTTCTGCTATTGCTCTCCTTCCCTGAGAAAATTAAACTGGACCAACTTCTGGGATGGAGATGGCTAAGGGAAAGTTCTGAAAATAAATAAATAAATAAAGGAAAATACACAGAAGAGAAAAACATCAATATCTCAAAATATTACTTTAATCTTGTGTTTTATTTTCTCAGAAGAGGGCTGTTGGAGGATGGAGGGAACAAAAAGTGCTCACCAAAGTGAGAGGGCATCTTGAGATTGAAAAATGAGGAAGGCAGCTCCATATAACCAATGGATCAGTTTATTATAGGGTAACACACTCACAGGGTGGATCAGGGTGGGATAATAGGAAAGCATTCGTGAATGCATTCCACACCAATTAGAAGCCATTGGGACTGTTTTATAGTTAACCTAGGGTATAAGAGTACAAGCTTGGAAATAAGATATGCATTCCTATGTCAAGATTTATGAATGAGTAACTAGTCTCATGGGTGCCAGAATTATGTCGGCAAAGGCCTTCATCATTGTTTGGATACTAACAGAACAAAGAAGTCAACTGGTCCTGTGCAGTGTGTGCTATGCTCAGTCACCTGATTATTAAACAATATGTATTAACTACAAAGCCCTTGATAACAGATAAGTAGTCTGCCACATAGTAGAGTCCTGAGTAGGGTCAGTGGAAGAACTGGAGGAACTCTATGGGCCCAGGATGGCATCAATTATACTAACAGCCATACAAAGACCCTATCTCTAGCTCAGATCATTTTATTGTGCTTAACACTCAAACTACCAACTCACCAACTTCACTTAGATATCTAAGAAGCACAATGATACAACATAATTATTACTGTTTTGAGCATTAAAAATCTCCATTGACACTTAATCCCTGACACAAAGCAGAATTTAAAATAACCTCAAATCTATACTTAAGTCAAATGTGGTTCATTCCAGTTGAGGTAGCATCAACTTGCTTGTATCATAATCACAGAGAAGAGCCCCACCAACTGGGGAGCTGGTTCTTGTATGTTAGAGTAGCTACAGAATTAGGGGCCTGTTATCAGTTGGATGATAATGGCTTCTGATTGGGTAGTTAAGTGAAGTAAAGAAGAAGTGAAGTCACTCAGTCATGTCTGACTCTTTGTGACCCCATGGACTGTAGCCTGCCAGGCTCCTCCATCCATGGGATTTTCCAGGCAAGAATACTGGAGTGGGTTGCCGTTAGTGGGGTGGTACTAATTAGGAGGTTTGTAGCTTAAGCTTTCTCTAAGAAATATTACTTAATGGATTCCAAAGTGCTCTGTTAAACTTGTAGAATGTAATTATAAGAAATACATTCTTCTGAAAATAAATACATAAACTAAAAAAAAATTTTTTTTAAGGAAATATATTCTTCTGAGGGACTGTTGGGTGAAGAGTGGGAGAAATCTCTCCATCAGTGAGACAGGAATAAACTTCCTAGTTTCAACAAAGGTAAAGGGCAGAGGCTTGAGACTACACTTTCAGAGACCATTTCTATTGAATGTTACCAGAGAAGTGTTTCAAAATAGTGTCAGGCTTCAAAAACCATGATGAGTTGTAGTCCTTTCTTCTGAGTGTGAAACTGGCCAGTAGAACCGCTTGGTGGGCCTAGTGTTTGCAGTTGATTGCTTTTCTCTGCATTGGAGAAGGAAATGGCAACCCACTCCAGTGTTCTTGCCTGGAGAATCCCAGGGACGGCGGAGCCTAGTGGGCTGCCATCTATGGGGTCGCACAGAGTCGGACACGACTGAAGCGACTTAGCAGCAGCAGCAGCAGCTCTTCTCTGCCTTTGGGAAGGATAAAAGGGAAAGAATGCTAGGTGAAGGGTTCCTTTCTGATGTAATTGCTTATGTTTTGTTCTTCATTCTCATGGTTTGCTTCCTTTCCTGAAGAAGAAAGGGAAGGGTTAATATCGGATATATTCTATTATTTTAATTTTTTGTATTGAGGGCGTGCATTGTAACAAAACTTTCAATAAAAAACTCTCAACAAGTTAAAAGTGGGAATTCCCTTGCAGTTCAGTGGTTAGGACTCTACACTTTCAAAAAACATTACAGGTTTAACTCCTTCATGACTACTCACCCTTTGCCAAATGTTACCAAATATTTCCTTTCCTTTATACGGCAAGTAGTTCTTTTAGCTCTGCTTATTTTTATATATATTGAGGATTCCCTGGTGGTTCAGTGCCTTGGACTCTGCACTTTCACTGCTGAGGGGCCAGATTCAATCCCTCGTCAGGGAACTAAGATCTCCCCACTACTATTTTGATTTTTCTTTCTTTCTTTCTCTTTTCTTTTTTTTTTTTGTGGGGAGATCTTAGTGCCAGGAATTCCCAGTATTGCCTTATTTTTGAACCTACATTTTCCTCATTGAATGCCCACATCTGTCCATATGTAAGTAAGTTTATAATCTATTTTGTAATGTCTTAAGATAGAACAAACCACAGTATATTTAGCCATTGATATATCACACTATACTTAACCATCAAGTTTCTTTCCACTCTTTGCTATAAGAAGCGTTTCTGCAATGAACATTCTTGTGTGTACATATGTGTGAATTTTCCTTGGGATAGATAAGATGTGTATTTACTGAGTCCAACTGTAGCTGGGTGGGTGGGTGGGAGAAAGGGGTGAGATGCGTCAAAGATCTCAGACTTTAGTTTTCAAAGCTAGATGTTTTGGGGGCTTATCTCTCTGGTGCAGCTCTTAAAAAGTGGGGTGCCCAATATAGGGTTCAAACCCTTCACTCTTCAGGGAGAAGCTCCAGGTTTTGAATTTCTTGTTGATTATGAGTTATAAACTGGGGATGGGGTTTATAATTAGACTGTCTGCCAACCTCTCCTACTCACTTCGATGTGGTTTTTCTTCTCATTTGCCAGTGTGTAGTTGTTACTTAATCAAGCTTTAGGTTTTTCCCAGAGGAAATTGTTCCACATGTAGCTATAGACTCAGTGTGTCTGTGGGAAGAGGTGAATTCAGGATCTTCCTATGTCACCATCAAACTGGAATCTTCAAATACCTTTAGGTTTATTCTATAATTTCATAATTTTTATATTAATTTCTTTAACCATCAGGAACATATTTCCATAATTGGTTAAGGATCTATCTCAATTTCCTTCTGTATGTATGGATACAATTTGTTGACTAGTTTACCTTCCTGAACTGATTTGAATAGCCACTTTTTTAATATATACTAAATTTCAATATATACAAAATTTCAAGGTCAAAAGAGGTATCTTGGCAAGAGTTGTGTGTCTGGTAGAAATTGGCATTTCCATGACACTTGGATCTTGCAAGTGAAAACAATCTCTGAGGATAATGCGTAGAGTAAGAAGAAAATCTGAAAGGCAAAGACAAAGAAGGACGAGGCATGGGGTAGAGATGCAGGGTCTGCTACATCTAAAACCCCTAGGGGGCACTGCATTCCTACCCTAGGATCCCCATCAAGGTTCCCACCTTTAGATTTGGCTCAGATCAGCCTTGATGGTTCCTGTGGCTCTATTTTGCCCTTGGTATTCTTGGGTCTCTGATCAGCATTAACTCCTTTCTATCACCACTTGTGGGAGGAGAGATTGGTTCTTACAACTAGACGGCACCATTGACATTTCATGCATGCAACTATTAGATGCTGGAACCATCTTGCACAAATGAACACCTATATTTCCCAAAATGCCAATAGCATCTCCCCTGAGAAACTCTGGAAGAGAGATCAGTAAGGAAGTTTTTGCAAATCTACTGAGGAAATAATGAAGAGCTGAGTCAGAGAAATGACAAAGAATTCAGGGGTAGAACAGATATAGGAATATTTACGCAGTAAAATCGACAAGAGTTGGTCTTGGATGGATGATCCAGGGTAAGCTAGATGGAAGTGTCAACCAGGATTCCCAAGGTTGTAGTTTGGGCAGTGGAGTGGTTCAGTATGTCATCCATCAAGACAGAACTACAGAGGCAAGAGCAGATCTGGATAGGTAAAGAATGATTAAGTCAATTTGGAACATGTTGAATTTGAGATCCCTGTGAGAGATTCTATGGGAATACCCAGCAACCCAGGAAACAAGTACAGAGAAAAATCCAATACAAAAGACTGAGAGGGAACAGCAGATTTGGAGCCACTCATGGCCTACATACCAGTAAGTATTAGCAGCATTCCCTGGTGGCTCAGATGGTAAAGAATCTGCCTGGAGTACAGGAGACCTGGGTTTGATCCCTGGGTTGGGAAGATCCTCTGGAGAAGGGAATGGCAACCTACTCCAGTATTCTTACCTGGAGAATTCTATGGACAGAGGAGCCTGGCAGGCAATAGTCTGTGAAGTGGCAAAGAGTCAGACACAACTGAGCGACCAACACTTTCACTTTCACTTAAATGTTTGGGCTTCCCTCGTGGCTCAGAAGGTAAAGAATCCACCTGCAATGTGGGAGTCCTGGGTTTGATCCATGGGTTGGGAAGATCCTCTGGAGAAGGGCATGGCAACCCACTCCAGTATTCTTGCCTGGAGAATCCACATGGACAGAGGAGCCTGGCAGGCTACAGTCCATGGGGTGAGAAAGAGACAGACACGATTGAGTGACTAAGCACAAACAGTGGGAAACATCCCACTAACATATACAGACCACTGTGTTACATGTGTTCGCAGCCAAGGCTGCCTGTGGCCTTAGTCTGGATGCTCTGCTGTGGATATCTGTTCTATTCCAAGCTTTTTTTGTGACTTGTTCTTGTTTGACAGTGTACTGAGGAAGAGGCAAGGGCTTAGAAGTGGACAGACTCTGTGAGGAAACTCTCACCATGTTCAAAGACAGAAGACGTTCACTCCATCACTGGGAAACCTGAAGGACTGTCCTTGAGAATTTGGGAAATGGAGGCCCCTGGGTGACCCCACCTGAGAGAGTAATTGCAATCCCAAATTAGCTGTCACTAACAGGAGTATTTTTGTGAGTTTCAAAAATATTATCACCCGAACTTTAAATGTGGTTCCAGTGGCTGCCCATACACCTTTCTCAATTTTAGACAGATCTAGTTTGTAGAACTACATTAACAATGAAGTTGCTGGGATATGTAAGTAAAGGGTAGATTTTCCTTGTTTATTTTTTTTCCCACATTAGGAAATGTAAGTAAGTATTGGGGTTTTCCCAGAGGCTCAGCGGTAAAGAATCCACCTGCAATGCAGGAGATGCAGGTCGATCCCTGGGTCAGGAAGATCCCCTGGAGGAGGCATGGCAACCGACCCCAGCATTCTTGCCCAGGGGATTCCATGGACAGAGGAGCCTGGCAGGCTACAGTCCACAGGGTGACAAAGGGTCAGACACGACTGAAGAGACTGCACACACACACACACACACACACACATACACAGAGTAAGTATTGTTTGAAGAGAATTTTCTGTGGGTCTCTTGAGCTCCTATGTGTCTCATTGCTGCTGCTGCTGCTGCTGCTAAGTCGCTTCAGTCGTGTCCGACTCTGTGCGACCCCATAGACAGCAGCCCACCAGGCTCCCCCATCCCTGGGATTCTCCAGGCAAGAACACTGGAGTGGGTTGCCATTTCCTTCTCCAGTGCATGAAAGTGAAAAGTGAAAGTGAAGTTGCTCAGTCATGTCCGACTCTTAGCGATCCCATGGACTGCAGCCTACCAGGCCTCTCCATCCATGGGATTTTCCAGGCAAGAGTACTGGAGTGGGGTGCCGTGGCCTTCTCCGGTGTCTCATTGGGTATGCCATTCAGACCATTTCTCAAGACTGAGTTTACATGAGCAACCTCAAGGGATAAAAGCGTGTCTCACCAGGACACAGGCTTGTTTACTGTTGCTATAAAAGCAAAGGATTTACTGAGTTCAGTGTTCCTCAGCTGTAAAGCAAACCCACTGCATGTGCCCCATCCGTGTCCATTGTGACTCCTGCGCAGAGTTTAGGGGCAAAGGAAACCCTTGCGAACATGCTGAAGCTCAGCATTCTTCTTGTGCCATGAGTAATAAAGTCTGTTGTCTCAGGAGTCCCATGTCTTTTACCACTGTTGAGGCAAAAACAACATATTCACTGTAAGCAGGGGAAAATCAAACCACAGTTCCTTCAAGTATGTGTTACCTCTGTGATAGCAAACTAATCGACATTATTATACAATTAGAAATAATTCTTTACTCCTGCAGGCCGCACGCTAAGTCTCTCCAGTCGTGTCCGACTCTTTGAGACCCCGTGGACTATAGCCCATCAGGCTCCTCTGTCCATGGGATTCTCCAGGCAAGAATACTGGAGAGTGAAGGAAAGTTACATGGCTCAAAATAGCCTGGAGTTAAAACTCCCCTCCAGGTCTTCCCCACCATTCTATGCAAAACAAAGTACTCTCTCACCCGAAGGAAAAAAAAATGGACATTAAGATTGACTACACCCAACTCCCAGCTGGTCCAGCCTCTGGCCAATCTCCAGAATTTCTTGCCCCAGCCGTTTAAGAGATAACTACTCTGAACAACCTTGGAGAAGAATAGGCCCCCTTAAGACAGTCGATTTCCACATATATGCCTATATATACTTAGTCTTTTCTTGGGTTTAGTGCAGCAGCTCACTAATCTAACTGCTGCCCCTTCTCACTTTATTAAAGGTGATCTGTTCCTGTAAAAGGCTGGTCTGGTTCTTTTCCTGAACCACGCCTTCTCTAACTCCCTTACCCTACACACAATACTGGAGTGGTTAGCCATTCCCTTCTCCAGGGGATCTTTCTGACCCAGGGATCAAACCTGGGTCTCCTGCATTGCAGGCAGATTCTTTACCATCTGATATTAGGGAAGCTCTCCTAATATAAGGGTGGACTGATTAGGTGGGAATACTTTCAGGAGCAGGAAGAGCTAGGTTTGGAGCAGGAAAAGCTCAGTTCCCGCTCCCCCTGCTCACCCCCCCCACCCACCCGCCGCCAACCCCGGAAGAGCTTAGAAGGGGATCAACCAAAATGTCGGGAAAATCTTTTGGTTTTACATTACAAAAGCCATGCAGGGTGGGATTTTGGACCGTGAAAGGACCATGGAAACCTGAACATAGGGAATCTCGCTTCACTTTTTTCATTCTGTGGCAATAAAGATCTAATTGCATAATGGTACTATAATTTAGAGACCCGTTTTCAGACCATTTTTCTCCGTTCCCCAACTTACAAAAAGGCCAGGCACTGCTACGGTAGAACTTAAGTTTCTCCTTTTTTAACCCTTCAATTTTAAAGAACTACCAGTTCTTAAGGATACACTCCAGAAGTGTTTCTTCTGGCTTGCAGAGGGATCCTCGCATGTTGAGTAACCTGAAACCAAGAACAAGACAGCACTCTTAGAATGGAATGTAGTGTCCCAGATACATTTACCGAAGACTTTAACCTGAAGGGGTTCAGGGTGTCCCCCAAATTCCCTTCAAACCTGATGGGGTTTCAAGAATCCTCTACTCTTCCATCGGTTTCTGACCAGACGTCCCTGGCCCCTGTGATACCCTGTGCAGGGTGCCCAACCCACTACAGCCAGAGAAGGGCTTTCTAGTGTAGACAGGTTTTCAGGACTTTTCTTAGAAGGGATTCCTTGTCTATAGAGCTTATGTTCTATGATAGGTCTTCCTGTGCTGGGGTGTATTCCTCAAGACTGAGCATCTACAAAGTTTATAATTTGGGCTTCTGGGTAGCAGCCGGTCCAATAGGCTATCTGTAACAGTGTGGAGGCTGCCAAGGCCTGGAGTGAAGGGGTCCAATAGATGCAAAGAGGACCCCTTGGAGAAATTAGAGTTGGGTGCTATGGAAGATGGCACATGGTTCAAGGCTTGAGGGCTGGGAGGCAGAGAATTCTCATAGTAGATTTCTGGACATAGAGTGAGATGAGAGACTAGACAGCAGAAGAACCCAAATCCTTTGCCCTGTCTTCCTCGCAGCTAAGGTAGAATTGAGACTCGTCTGACAATTTTGTCCGACACGGCACCAAGTGTGACAGTGTTGAGGATGCACTTTAGGAATGATATCTGGGAAATCATTCTGTAGAAGGGTGCGGAGATAAGAAGTGAGAAAGAGACCTTGCTGTGCGAGTGAGAGAGGAAGAGTGAGAGTGAGAGGGCAAGAGGAAGCGAGAGTCAGAGGCCCCTTGGATCCCTGCACAGTCAAAAATCACACTTCTACCATGTCCCAGAGGTCGGCGTCAGCTGTGTCACCCACGCATTACTTGAGTCTGCACTGCCTGGGGAATTCCCCGGCCACCCCCTATGTTGGGGGAGCCATAATGCTGTGAACTGACAGAGATGATGCCCTGCGGGTCTTGAAAGCAAAGGGGAGAGTGAGAGAAAGAAGGCAGGAGCAAAAGTCAGGGGCCTCAAGCCACAGTTGGGCAAGGCCAGCAATTTACCTTGACTTTCTGAATTCCCACATTTCAGCAGCAGATATGATCTTGGGTGGCCTCACTTGCAATGGCTTGGAGCAGGGCTTGGGTTCCCAGCCAGAGATTCAGGCTGGGTTGTGTCAGCGAAAGCACCAGATCCTAGCCACTAGACCAGTGGTCAGTGACAAGGGCCCTGGCCCTTCGGCTTTGCATAAAAGGAAAGTAGTGAAGCAAGTAAACTATTTATTAAGAGGAAAAGAGTTCAGTACACAAGGGCACATTCAGAGGGAGAGTCCCTGGGTTGCGCCCTCTGGCAGTTTAAATTACTTTTATGGGGTATTTCTTTTGGGTTTCGTTTGGCCGATCATTTTTATTTGCCTGGTTCACAGTTCATATTTGGTATGTCTCAGGATCCTCCCATGAGTATGCATGCATCTCTTAGCAAAGATGAATTTTACTAAAAATGCGTCTCAGTAGGGTACATCCCTTGACATAACACCCTTGTGGCCTCCAAGGAGCCTTTTCTGTGCATGTGTGGTCAGAAAAGAGAATTCTCTACTGGCTGAGAATGAGAAATATGTGATCTGGGCAGGGCCCAGCCTTCTCCTTTGCTGCTACTGCTAAATCGCTTCAGGCTGGTCCAACTCTGTGCGACCCCATAGATGGCAGCCCACCAGGCTCCCCCGTCCCTGGGATTCTCCAGGCAAGAACACTGGAGTGGGTTGCCATTTCCTTCTCCAATGCATGCATGCATGCTAAGTTGTTTCAGTCATGTCCGACTCTGTGCGACCCTATGGACAGTAGCCCACCAGGCTCCCCTATCCCTGGGATTCTCCAGGCAAGAACACTGGAGTGGGTTGCCATTTCTTTCTCCAATTCATGAAAGTGAAAGGTGAAAGTGAAGTCGCTCAGTCCTGCCCAACTCCTAGCGACCCCATGAACTGCAGCCCACCAGGCTCCTCTGTCCATGATTGTCCTGCTATTCTTAGAGTTTCAGTCTAAGGGGAATGAGTCTCTAATCCCTTTACCCTAGGGGGAACCATCTACCTCCTGCCTCAAGGTGCACCCAGTTTTCAGGGTAATATTGTGACTACCTACAGTTGTCCAGTCCAAACTCAAGTTTAGCTCCTTAGGGAAGTAATGCTCTGTGCAGTCTCAGACTTGTGCCACTCCTTCTGTCAACAACTATTTTCTTTTCGTTTCCTTGCATTCAACAAAGAGTGAGGACCAGCTAGATGCTGAGAGAAAATGGTGAGAAAAAGACAACCTCCACACCCTCAGGAGCCTGCAGTATAAGGGTGGAGTTAGGATCTAATCCAATAAATACACAAGTAATTAAAAATTAAGTTAATAATTAAAATTGTAAATGACATCAGTGTTGCTGAAGGAACGATGAGAGTCTATAATGAAAATTTTGACAAGCTGAAGTCTTGCCTGAGAAACGGAAGATAAATAATTGAGGATTCAAAGAGGAAGGAATGCTTTCTAGGCTGAGAGAACACCCCAGTGGACGGATATAACTTGGCACATTATGGAAAACTAGAGAAATATAGTTCAGTTTAGTCGCTCAGTCGTGTCCGACTCTTTGCGACCCCATGGACTTCAGCACGCCAGACCTCCCTGTTCATCACCAACTCCCGGAGTTTACTCAAATTGATGTCCATTGAGTCAGTGATGCCTTCCAACCAGCTCATCCTCTGTCGTCCCCTTCTCCTTCCGCTTTCAATCTTTCGCAGCGTCAGGGTCTTTTCAAATGAGTCAGCTCTTAGCATCATGTGGCCAAAGTATTGGAGTCTCAGATTCAACATAAGTCCTTCCAATGAATATTCAGGACTGATTTCCTTTAGGATGGACTGGTTGGATCTCCTTGCAGAGAAATACAGGGCACTTTCCCTGAGATAGTCAGGCCCTTGTGGGTAGTGGGGCTCGGGGAGGGTAGAGAAAGACTTGACTATTTTGTCCCTTAGAAGCTGCCATCTGACCGTAGGCGGCCGCTTCCTTGTCGCACTGATCACTGGGAGTTGTAGTCTCAACAGAGAGCGCAAGCATGGCGGCCTCCATCGCAAGGGGTTTCCAGGCTGCAAAGGGTCTGGGCCCGAGCTTTCGATCCTCCAGGGCTCTACTCCCTGTGTCAACCTCTGTCGCCAGCCGTAAGTGCAGCGGAGCTTGCTAGCCGAGGGCAGAAGGAGCTTCGGGTCAGGCTAGGGGAGAGGCGAGTCTGAAGTCAAGGGCTACCTGAGAGGAGCCTCTCGTGGGACCGGGAGTTGGGGGAGAGTGCGAGGTTTCAGGGGCTCTGGGCTGCGGGAAGCAGTTTTGACCTCTGTGGTGTGCCTGCAGGGGTCCTGGCGGGGCCCGGCCGGCGGCAGATCACTGGACCTTCTGAGCCTGGCGTGTTCCAGCCACCGCCGAAACCGGTTATAGTGGACAAGCGCGGCCCCCAGCGCCGGGAAAGCAGGTGAGGCCACCAGACCTGGAAGCGATTCTTGCGTTTTGGGGTCTGTGCGTTCTCAAACCTATAGTTGGTTCCGAAGTCTGAAGCGGGTCTTATCCTAGGATCTGGAACTCCCAGTATAAGAGCTTGTGTGCAGAATTCATGAATCTGGGAAGCACACCGAGCTCAGGTTTGTCTTCCTGCCTCTCGCAAGCCAGCACTTTCTGCAGTCATACTAGATCAGAACTTCAAGTAGAGATTCCCCAAGACTGGAAGCTCTTTGGCCTGTACCAAGAATTTTTCTGTGAAGTACGTCGTATTTTTCCTGTTGATGTTAAAGAACGGATCTTACTTCCCTAAGTGGAAATGAATTGGCCCAAACAACCTGTTGTAGTTTCCCAACTTATCGTATTTTAGTGTCCCTGCAAAAGCGATACAGTGGGAGAAATTTCCGCTAATTTGTGCCTGAAATTTGCTCTTTAAAACAGTGTGCTTAAAATCCTGGTTAAGGGACTTCCCTGGTGGTCCAGTGGCTAACACTGGGTGCTCCCAATGTAAAGGGCCTGGTTCGGATCCCTGGTGGGGGAACTAGATCCCACATGGCAACTAAAGATCCACAGGCTGCAAGATGGAAGATCCTGCCTGCAGCGATTAAGACCCAGCTGCTGCTGCTAAGTCGCCTCAGTCGTGTCCGACTCCGTGCGACCCCATAGACGGCAGCCCACCAGGCTCCCCCATCCCTGGGATTCTCTAGGCAAGAATACCAAACAATTAATTAAAAGTAATATTTTCTAAAAACCTGGTTCACTTAAGTGTACAGTGGTAACTTTGGAGTACATGTAAATTTAGATGATCTAGGATTTGCAGAAACTGTTTCTGTAAACTTGTGTAACAACCTTATTAAAAAGCAAATATTAGGGGGGAAAATTAGTGTCATTTAGGCTATATGAAGGGCTTCCCTAGTAGCTCAGATGGTAAAGCATCTGCCTGCAATGCAGAAATCTGGGTTCAATACCTCAGTTGGGAAGATTCCCTGAAGAAGGAAATGGCAACCCACTCCAGTATTCTTGCCTGGAGAATTCCATGGACAGAGGAGCATGGTATGGAGTCGCAAAAAGTCAGACAGGACTGAGCAACCAACACCCACAGGCTATATGAAAGAGTTCTATATTGTCGATTGGATTATCTCTGTGTGTGTATTTGTGTTTAACATTTTAAATATCCTGTGATTGTAAGTTGAAATAAACTTTAATTTATGGAACCAAGAGACTCAGAAAATATTTCTCTGTACTTTTTTTTAGGGTGGAAAAGGAATATTTCTCTTAAATGGCAACACAATATAATTCAGTTAAATGGGAATAACTACTTTGATAAATAATTTGACAAGATTTAGTAAATTTGAGGTTGTACCTTTCCACCTAGATAGTATACAATTTAAGGAAAGTAATATGTACTGAGAGGCATGTAATATGTACAAGAAGACATGTACAAAAATGAACACAAAAGTAATGTTTGTACTAAAAATTTAGAAGTAGCCTAGATATCCTTCAGGAGGTGAATGGCCAAATACATTCACATAATGCACTATTATACAGCAATGGAACATAAGTAAACTAGAGTTAACATGGTTGAACTTCACAAAAACGATGTGTAAAAAAGCAATCTGCAGATGAATTAACAAGTATTGTAGCATTTTAATATTGCCCATACATTCATACATATGTAAAGTTTAAAAAATGTACAGGGGAAATTCTTGGTTTTCACAGAGCAATCAAATCTGGTTTTCCAAATAGTGGTACAAGCTGACATTATGTGTCTCCTGATGTGACAGAATAAGAAGATCACATCATCACCTTGGTAATATTTTTACCAAAATGTTTAACCTCAGTCTAGGCATGTGGAAACAATAAACAAATCCAGAATCCAGCAGTGGTCTGTAATATGATAGGCTTTGACTCTTCAAAGAAAAAAATCATTACAAATTGCAGATATGGGAAGAGTACTAGTTTAAGACAATAAAAACCAGATATAATGTGTGAAGCTTGATTATAGTTTGAAATGGGCAACAGAAGCTATAAAAGACCTTTTTCAGGACCAATTAGGCACATTTAAATATGAACTATGTTAGATTATACTATTGAATTAATGCTGAAGTTCTTAGGTGTCATAAAGGTATTGTGATAAATGTAAAAAAATTCTTATCTTAGTGGAAGCCTTCTAAAGTATTGAAGGAATGAAATGCCTTACTATTTGACATTTTCAAATGGTTCAGGAAAAAATTATATATAAAGCAAATCTGGCAAAATGTTGGTAGTTGGTGAAATTACATGAAGTATATATGAGCGTTCATTGTATTACTATTTCATTTTTTTGGTAAGTTTGAAGCATTTTAAAGTAGGAAATTGAGGAAAAGGAAGAAATTCTTAGAAATAATCATCACCAAATTAATTATCCCATAGTAATTAACTGTGGAGCTTTCCTGGTGACTCAGTGGTAAAGAATCCACCTGCCGATGCAGGAGACACAGTTTTGATCCCTGGGTCAGGAAGATCCCCTGGAGAAGGAAATGGCGACCCACTCCAGTAGTCTTGCCTGGGAAATCCCATGGACAGAGTAGTCTGGTGGGCTACAGTCCATGGGATCACTGAAGAGTTAGACACAACTTAGCAACTAACACACAACAACAACAAAATTAACTGTGGGGGTAGGGAGGGGTACACTGGAGCTTCAACTGTATTGATAATTTATTTCTTGAGATGGGTGACGGGGATAGGTATGCTCATTATAATGTCATTTATACTCTTCTATAAATTAAATATTTTATAATTAGTTTAAAATCACTTTGAGAATAGGGAGATTATTTTTAAAGTAAGTTTGCAGTTGATGATTTATGTTTATATCTTTTCCAACATAATTTACTGTAACGTGAAAGCCTATGGGTTACAGACTTTGGAATCTGACAGATATGCCTACATTTAATGATATATTTATAGCTAATGTAATAATAAATCTGTTATTTACTGTCTCCAAGCTTCATTTTCTTCATCTGTGAAAAGGAGATGATGACACCAAAATCATGTTTAATAAAACTTAACACAATGCTTGGTGAGTACTCAGGAATTGTTAGCTATTTTTATGAGAATTGACAACAATTATAGAAATAGATGGACTCTTCTTATTTAGAGAAGAAAGAATAAAACATGTCGGCATCCTAATCTTTCACTATTTTTGGTAAAACAATGGTTTCTGCTTTAATGGTCTTTTAAGTTTGCTTTTAATTTATTTTACTTTATATTTTTCATAGGTTCTTGAGTCCTGAATTCATTCCTCCAAGGGGAAGAACAAATCCTCTGAAATTTCAAATAGAAAGAAAAGATATGTTAGAAAGGAGAAAAATACTCCACATTCCAGAGTTCTACGTTGGTCAGTAAGAGCTGGATGCTTTTATCTTTAGTGGTAGTAGGGTTAGTTTTCATGATGCATGAAATTGTTTTTCAAACAAGTTTTGCCCATATGAGGTACTTATTTCTAATATTAATACATTTTGGAAGTTTTGGAGTTATGTGGAAATGCTGTTGTTCGACTCTGCATCTCATGTAAAAGTTCACTTCTCCTTTGAATTTGTAGGAAGCATTCTTCGTGTTACTACTGCTGACCCATATGCCAATGGAAAAACCAGCCAGTTTCTGGGGATTTGCATCCAGAGATCGGGAAAAGGACTTGGAGCTACTTTTATCCTTAGGAATACTATTGAAGGACAAGGTAGGTTTCATTTCATTATTTTCATTTTCTGGAAAATGTTATCTCAGGAGTCTTTTCTGTTTTCTTCATTCTGGAATAAGACATCTGGAACCTGAAAGTGAAAGAGAACTCTGAGGGATGACATGGAGCCTGTGGCCTAAAAACATGAGAACTGAGGTTGCTTCCAAAGGCTTCTTTTGTTACAGAGACAACAGCCATTAGAAGTGGACTTTCCAAATCATAGCAGCATCAAAAGATGAGACAAGTGACTATAAAACAGTGCAGGGACATTTATTTTTTGGACCAAATAACCCTTAAAAACATTAAGACAAACATAATAATGTCCTTATAAGTTACTTTCCCCTGAAATGAATGGCCCCCATTTTGCTTTATATTACAACAGTCACCACAATTAATAAGAACTGGAGGAGTTTTTTTAAAGGCAAAATTATTTTTGCTATGCCAATAAGATAGGGGAATATGTGGTAAAATTCTAGAAAAATTATGACTCAAAATGGCAGGAACATGGATGGACTTGGAGAGTATTGAAAGTGTGAAAGTGTTAATCCCTCAGTCTTGTCTGACTCTTTGTGATCCCCTGGACTTCAGCCCTCCAGGCTCCTCTGTCCATGGAATTCTCCAGGCCAGAATACTGAAGTGGGTTGACATTTTCTCCTCCAAAGAATCTTCCCAACCCAGGAATTGAACCCAGGTTTCCTCCCTTGCAGGCAGATTCTTTATTGTCTGAACCATCAGGGAAGTCCTATTTCACTAAGTGAAATAAGTCAGATAGAGAAGGACAAGTTATCATTTCTATGTGAAATCTAAAAACTACAGCTAGTGAATATAACAAAAAAGAAGCAAACTCACAGATACAGAGAACAAACCAGTGGTAGCTAGTGGGTAGAGAAAAAGGGGAAGGGCAATATAGGGATGGCAGATTTAAGAAGTACAAACTACTATGTATAAAATAAGCTACAAGATATGTTGTACAACATGGTAAATATGGTTAATATTATACTGGTTTGAGCAAACTCTGGGAAATGGTGAAGGACAGGGAAGCCTGGCATGCTCCAGTCCATGGGCCTGCAAAGAGTCAGACACGACTTAGCAACTGAGCAACAACAGCAACACTGTACAGTAACTACAAATGGAGTATAACTTTTAAAAGTTGTGAATGACTTTATTATACACATATAACTTCCATAACATTGTACAGCTACTATACTTCAATAAAATAAACAGGAATAAAACTAAAAAAGTTTTTTTTTAAAGAAATAAAAGGCAAAAAAAAAATGGTAAGAACAGTAAACTTTTCATACTTAAAGTTGTATGCTTCATGGTCCCCAGCAGGGAAGTACTATATTGAAAGAAATTGAACATGTGAAAATGGTTTGTCTCCCTTATCCTATGGTGCTGTGCATGTAGGACCTCAGCAGAAATGATCATAGAAACTTGTGACTCTAATCACGTTGTGTACTTGGAGAAATGTTATCATAGAAAGACACGAGCAAAGGTGTGATAGACCTCAGTAGATTTTTTTTTTTTTTTTTTTGTAAAATTGTGATAATAGTTTCTATCTCCCAGTAGTTTGTTGTTCAGTCACTAAGTCATGCTGCCTCTTTGCAACCCCATGGACTGCGGCATGCCAGGCTTCCCTGTCCCTCACTATCTCTGGGAGTTTACTCAAACTCATGTCCATGAGTCAGTGATGCCATCCAACCATCTGTCTCTGGCACCCACTTCTGCCCTCATTCTTTCCCAGCACCAGGGTCTTTTTCAGTGAGTCAGCTCTTCCCATAAGGTGGCCAAAATATCGGAGCTTCAGATTCACCATCAGTCCTTCCAATGAATATACAGGGTTGATTTCCTTTAGGATTGACTGGTTTGATCTCCTTGCTATCCAAGGGACTTTCAAGAGTCTTCTCCAGCACCACAGTCTGAAAGCATCAATTCTTCAGCGCTCACCCTTCTTTATGGTCCAACTCACACATCTGTACATGACGACTGGGAAAACCATAGCTTTTACTATATGGACTTTTGTCAGCAAAGTGCTATCTCTGCTTTTTAATAGGCTTTCTAGATTTGTCATAGCTTTCCTTCCAAGGAGCAAGCATCTAACTTCATGACTGCAGTCACTGTCCACAGTGATTTTGGAGCCCAAGAAAATAAAATCTGCCACTGTTTCCATTTTTTCCCCATCTATTTATCATGAAGTGATGAGACTGGTCACCATGATCTTAATTGTTTGAATGTTGAGGTATGTTTGTTTGTTTGTTTCCAATTTATTTTATTTATTTGGCTGCACTGGGTCTTAGTTGTGGCATGTGGAATCTAGCTCCCTGACCAGGGACCAACTGGGACCCCCTTCTTTGGGAGTTCAGAGTCTTAGCCACTGGACCACCAGGCATGCATGCTGAGTAGCTTCAGTCATGTCTTTGCAACCCTATGAACTGTAGCCTGTTAGGTCCTCTGTCCATAGGATTCTCCAGGCAAGAATACTGGAGTGGGTTGCTGTACCCCCATCCAAGGGATCTTCCTGACCCAGGGATCAAACCTGGATCTCTTGCATTGCAGGCAGATTATTTACCACTGAGCCACATGGGAAGCTCTCCTGGGCCACCAGGGAAGTCCTAAATGCAGAGTTTGAAGTCAGCTATTTCAGTATCCTCTTTTCATTCTCAAGAGGCTCTTTAGTTCCTCTTCACTTTCTACGATGAGGATGGTGTCATCTGCATATCTGAGGTTGTTGATATTTCTCCCGACAGTCTTGATTCCAGCTTGTGTTTCATCCAGCCTGGCATTTCACATGATGTACTCTGCATATAAGTTAAATAAGCAGGATAACAATATACAGCCTTGACATACTCCTTTCCCAATTTGGAACCAGTTCATTGTTCTATATCTGGTTCTAACTGTTACTTCTTAACCTGCATACAGGTTTCACAAGAGGCAGGTCAGGTGGTCTGGTATTCCCATCTCTTTCAGAATTTTCCAGTTTATTGTGATCCACACAATCAAAGGCTTTAGCTTAGTCAGTGAAGCAGAAGTAGATGTTTTCCTGGAATTCTCTTGCTTTTTTCTATGACTCAGTGGATGTTGGCAATTTGATCTCTGGTTCCTCTGCCTTTTTAAAATCCAGCTTGTACATCTAGAGGTTCTTGGTTCAGGTACTATTGAAGCCTAGCTTGAAGGATTTTGAGCATTACCTTGCTAGCATGTGAAATGAGCACGGTTGTACAGTAGTTTGAACATCCTTTGGCACTGCCCTTGGAATTGGAATGAAAATTGACTTTTTTCAATTCTGTATCCATTGCTGAGTTTTCCAAATTTGCTGGCATATTGAATGCAGCACTTTAACAGCATCATCTCTTAAGATTGCAATGGCTCATCTGGAGTTCCATCACCTCCACTAGCTTTGTTCATCATAATGCTTCCTAAGGCCCATTTGGCTTCACACTCCAGGATGTCAGGCTCAAGGTGAGTGACCACACCATCATGGTTATCTGGGTCATGAAAATCTTTTTGTACAGTTAGTTCTGTGTATTCTTGCCACCTCTTCTTAATCGCTTCTGCTTCTTTTATGGTCCTTGCCATTTCCGTTCTTTATTGTGCCCGTTTTTGTATGGAATATTTCCCTGTCACCCTAGTCCTTCCCATCCTATTGTTTTTGCCTGTTTCTTTGCGTTGTTCACTTAAGAAGGCTTTCTTATCTCCTTGCTATTCTGTGGAACTCTGCATTGAGTTCCCTTTCTGTTTTGCCTTTTGCTTCTCTTCTTTTCTCATTTGTAAGGCCTACTCAGACAACCATTTTGTCTTTTTTAATTCTCTGGGATAGTTTTGGTCACTACCTCCATCCATAGTTCTTCAGGCACTCTGTCCATCAGATCTACCTCCCTGGGTTGTGGTCAGTTAATTTTCATGTTGTGTGTGAAGTACCTGACACAGAATTCTCAAAAGTATTAGCTCTGTCTTGCCATTTTCTACTATCAACATTTTGACTGTGACTTGCTTGTACCTTCCACATTGATACTTCCTACTTTGATGATTCTTCCTACTTTGATGATTCTTCCTAGTCCCTTGCCTTTAAATACCATTCATGTGGTATTAATTCCCAGATTTATGTTGATGACTGACCCTTTCCTTATTCCAGATACTCACATGCAGTTACCTGTTTGACATCTCCATTTGGGTACCTTGTTAAAGCAAGTTCAAAACAGAACTCCATTTCCTTCATAATGTGTTCTTTTCACAGGTTTGTTTTTTTGTTTTTTCTATTTCCATAAGTTGTATTACTCCATACCCATTTACTTAAACCCAAAACTTAGGAGCTTTTTGAGTTGTTCATTTTCACACATCCAGTCAGCAAGTTTTCATGGCTTAATCTCCAGAAACTTTATCCCCGCTTTGTCTGTGTCTCCACCTCCACTGCTGCCTCTCTTGTCCTTGCCACCATCATCTCCTGCCTGCAGCTGTGCAGTACCCTTGGCTTACCTTCCTGATGCACCAAGTTACTATACTTGAGCCAAATGGACCTTTTTTGGTTTTTCCAACATGGTAGGTTTGTTAAGACCCCAGAGCCTTTGTATTTGCTGTTCTTTCTGCCTGGAGCATTCTTGGCCCTTTGTAGTATCAGTTGAAATGCTATGTTTTCAAAGAAGCTTTTCCTGACGATACTGTTTAAAGTTGCTCCTGGGAATTCCCTGGTGGTCCAGGTGTTAGTACTTGATGCTTTGCTGTCAATCCCTGGTTTGGGAACTAAGATCCCACAAGCTGCATGGTTCAGGATAAATAAAGTTGCTCCTCTCTCAGTCACAATGTAATCACCCTGTGTTGTCTTCACTATATGAAATTACCTTGCTGTTTTTTAAATTTATTGTTTGCCATCTCTTTATTGTTGTCATCTACCAACTCAATGGACATGGGTTTGGGTAGACTCCGGCAGTTGGTGATGGATAGAGAGGCCTGGCGTGCTGCGGTTCATGGGGTCGCAGAGAGTCGGACATGACTGAGTGACTGAACTGAATTAGAACATAAGCTTTATGAGAAGAGAAGGGTTTTACCCATTTTGATTTTGCTGTAGGCACAGCTCCTAAATCAGTGCCTATAACAGAATAGATGTAGAGTGAAACTTGATTAAATCCTGATATTAACACTAGATGTTAATGTTGATCCTATGTTTTACTATCTATATTTCTCTTGGGTCAGAATACACTTCCCTTTAAATGTTCCTGATACAGATTATATATATTAACCTTTTATATCAGCATCTTGGAAACACTCAAAGCTGTTCCTCCTATAGAGGGCACAGAATATTTACAAACCTAGGCCATCTTACGAGGACTTCTGAATCAAAATTAGAACTTAAAAATTATACTTACTCTTTTGAATCATTAATTCTGTTGCTTTAAATGTAGAAGATCCAGTTTTATTAAAGTAATTGGGAAATAAACAAGAATATGAGTGAAGAATTTATTCAGACTTCCAACTAATACTGGCAAAATCAAAGAGATAAATGGCTCATTATATTTATAGAAGACATTTTTCTTCAGACTTTATCATTCTAACTCAGGTTTTCTCATTTTTTTAATCTAGTGGATTTATTTCTATTTCTTTCAATAATATTCATTTTAAAGGTTACAAATTTATATCACATTTCCTACATGTAAAAACCCTGAGCTAATTCCTTCGTGAAATTGTCTTTATTGTAGTATGAGGTATATGCAGGAATCTGAATTTAGATTGTAAGAATATGTTTTCTCTTTTTAGGTGTTGAGATTTGCTTTGAACTTTATAATCCTCGAATCCAGGAGATCCAAGTTGTCAAATTAGAGAAACGGCTCGACGATAGTTTGCTATACTTGCGAGATGCCCTTCCTGAATACAGCACTTTTGATATGAACATGAAGCCAGTAGCACAAGAACCTAACCAAGAAGTTCCTATTAATCAGGTATAAGTTGTACATTTGGAACTAGAAGTTCAAGAAGAGCTTTTCTTGGCAATTATCAGCCTAATTTGTTCCTTTTCGTATATTTTCCTTAGCTAAAAGTAAAAATGAAGCCAAAACCCTGGTCCAAACGCTGGGAACGTCCAAAATTTAATGTTAAAGGGATCAGATTTGACCTTTATTTAACCGAAGAGCAAATGAAAGAAGCCCAGAAGTGGAGTCAGCCATGGCTTGAGTTTGATATGATGAGGGAATATGACACGTCAAAGATCGAAGCTGCAATATGGAATGAAATTGAAGCATCGAAAAATTCCTGATCTGAGAATGGGTTTGGTTACTGGCAGAGGATATACTGACTCTCAGAGGATTTATTTAGAAACCAATTTAATCTCATATATAAAGACATAGTCATTAAATCAATTAAGCGTTATTTTATGAATTCTGTTTAAAAAGTCATCACACCGGTTTATTGTTTTAAAAAGAAAAATGTACTTGCCAAGTGGTCTGATGTCCATTCTTTTAATGAAAGCAAAGCTATAATAGCATAAAACCGTTACTGGAATGCTCTTCATTGAGCTTGGGATCTGAACAAGGAAGTCGGTGGGATGATTTTTTGAAGTTGTGAAATAAATTATAAATACAAAAAAGTGTATGATTGAAAGAGTAATAATAAAATGAGCATTCATATACCCACCACCAGATTAAGAAGTAGAACATTTGTAATATCGAAGGAGGTTAGGAAATAGAGCATTTAGTAGAATCTAAGAAGACTCTTGTGTGTCTGTAATTGCATCTGTCCCCTCTCCCACATGTAGGCAGTATCCCAACTTTGTGTTAATCATTCCCTTGCATTTCTTTTAGCTTATTACATAACATACATTCTTAAACAGTACATTTACTTTTGAAAAATCTGTTTGCAGGTGTAAAAGGACAAGGTTGCCTTTTTTTTGTTGTGTTGGGTGTCAGAGCATGAGAGGGCTTCTCTGCTTGCGGCACACAGACTTTTCTTGTTGCTATGCGTGGGCTCTCAAGTTGTGGCGCGAGGGCTTAGTTGCTGTTTGGCATGTGGGATCTTGGTTCCCCAACCAGGGATTGAACCCTGGTTTGATCCAGTGTCCCCTGCATTGGAAGGTGGGTTCTTAACCACTGGACCACTAGGGAAGTCCCAACATTGTCATTATTACATGAAGGCTTCAGGGAGAGCATAATGAAGTTCTTTGGATCATAGTTGCTTCAGCTTCCGTGAGAATTTACAAAAAGATACTCCACATGAGTATCTTGCTTTGGTCAGTCTCCATAGTAAAGGTTTCCAGTCTCCTTCCTGGAGGCTAAGGGTCTTTCTACCCTTACCCATATTGAAGAAAAAGAATGAGATTTCTGGCATGCTATATTTTTATGGCCATCCTGTCCATCCTCTCCCCCACACACAAGTGCCTGCAGTCCAGAAAACTGTTCTAGCTTCTCTAGAGAAACCTCCTAACTTTAACCGATGTAGAGGAGGGCCAGACAAGTAATTGTGGGGAGTTGGGAAAAGGATATTCTGTTTGAAACTTCCAGATAGTTTCATCAGGTTCTCACTAGTTTAGCCACTGTCCTTGACCCCGTAGTTGCTGATGTGCTGACTTAACAATTGAGGTTAACTGGATTGGTTCTCATCTTTCTCCACTGCTGGCTTGATTTGCCTTTCTTAAGTCTGCCAGTCCATTCATGTTTTTTCAGCTTTTAAAATTTTGTTCTGCTTGTTTCTTGTCCTGTTCTTCTTGTGGTTTTATATTTCATCCATATGTTTCTCGACATTTTCTACTATTTGTGTCTTGTCCTGTTTTCTCCTTCCTTGTAGGTTTTCTTTTCCCTGTGGTATACTTTGGTGGTTATTTGAATAATTTATTTGACAAATTAACCTATTTAGCCACTTTGCCCAGTAATAGATTTCTTTTGAAGAAATTTTCAGATATTAGTCCTTGGGGTTCTCAACATTCAGTGCTATCTTGCTCTTTCACTCAAAGTTACACAGCCACCTATTTTCAGAAAGCAATGTATATACCATCATTCAGTTATTTAGATTACTTGCTGAGATAGCCTTTCAAAGTAAAATTTTAACAATCTATGTCCTACATTTTCTTCTCTTGTCAGAAGGGAAGCATTAAAGTTTGTTCATTTTTCACCTTGATAAACACACTTCAGCGTTGGTAGAAGGGCAGATGAATGGTACATTTTGAGACTAAAGCTGTGCAAATGCATGATTGGCTCATAAGTACATGTTCTTGTAACAACATAGCCAGTCATGTTTTTACTCTATAAAATTTCTTTAAAATTCTTTTGAACTTTCCCCCAGAATAAGCAGATCTTAATAAATTTTTATTGTAATATATATATTTTACCATAATAAAAATGATATTAAAAATGATTATAACAAAATTGATCATTTTAACCATCTTTATATATGCAACTTTAGTGGCATTAATTACTTTTATATTGTGTGGCCATCACCATTATCTTCAAAACTTTTTCATCACTCTGGAAAGGAACTATAACTAGGAAGTAATAACTCCCAATTCCTCGCTCTGTGTCAGCTCCTGGTAAGTTCTAATCTACTCACTTTATGAATTTACCTATTCTGTTTCTTATAATTGGAATCATACAGTATTTGTTCTTTTTTAATATTTTACAAACATATACTCCAGGTATATACATACCTTGGAGTATAATTGCTAGATCATATTTTGAAATTTCCCTTATACTTTCTTTGATCTGTTGGTTGTTAAAGAATGTTAATTGCCACATTTAATATGCCACAAGTGAAGTTTCCACTTCTTTTGTTACTGATTTCTTCATTCCATTGTGGTCAGAGAAGATACTTAGTATGATTTCAGTCTTTTTTAAAAAATAGAATAAACAGTCACATTTTACAAAATAATTTTATTTATTTAACATTTGGCTATGGTAGATCTTTGTTGCTGCACAAGCTTTTTCTGTAGTTGCAGTGAGTGAGGGCTACTGTCTAGTTGCAGTGTGCAGGCTTCTATTGTGGTGGCTTATCATGTTGTAAAGCACAGGCTCTAAGGAGCATGTTGTGCCTCCTGGGCTCTAGACCACAGGTTCAGTAGTGGTGCATGGGTATAGTTGCTCTGCAGCATGTGGGATCTTCCCAGATCAGGGACTGAACCTGTGTCTCCTGAATTGGCAGGCAGATTCTTCACCACTAAGCCACCATGGAGGCCCTGCATGTAGTCTTTTAAAATGTACTAAAAATTGTTCTGTGGCCTAACATATGGTCTGGACAACGTGCCTTGTGCACTTGAGAAACATGTTTTACTGTTGTTGGGTGGAGAGTTTTATATGTCTGTTAGGTCTAGTTTGTTTATAGTGTTGTTGAAGTCTTCTGTTTCCTCATTGATCTTCTGTCTAAAGGTTTTATCCATTTTTTAAGAGTGGAATATTGAAGTTTCTAACAATTCTTATAGAGCTATCTACTTTACTCTTTGATTCTGTCAATGTTTGCTTCATATATTTGGGGGCGTCTGTCATTTTGTATATAAATTTTATCTTCTTGATGAGTTTCTATCAATATGTAATATGCATTTTGGTTTCTTAAAACAATCTTTGGCTTACAGTCTTATTTTGCTTAATGCTAGTATAGTAGTCAAAGTCACTCAGTCATGTGACTCTTGCGACCCTGTGGACTGCAGCCCTCAAGGTTCCTCTGTCCATGGGATTCTCCAGGCAAGAATACTGGAGTGGGTTGCTATTTCCTTCTCCAAAGGTGATCAGCTTAAGTCAGGTTTAAATCCCTTATGAGTTTACTGATGGCATTTTGTTGATGCTGATCACCACAATTCTTTCTCTGAACTACCATACTACAATGCCCTGTAATTTTTTTTTTTTTAAGGAGGCAGGTGTTTAAAAATGGACTCATTTGTTGGTTTTTTAAGACAATTCCACATAATGTTACTAGTGGGCTAATGATGGAATTCAGCTTGCTACCCACTGCCAGGCCACTCTTCAAAGCAAGCTGCTTTATAGAACTTTCCCAGCTGTGCGAGAATTGTGGAGTTAACTAGCAACAAGCCTGAAAATTTGGTTACGTATATAAGTACAAAGCTGGTTCATCAAATCCCTGTTCTGGCCCTCAATCCAGTGCATTTCAACTAAGGCGTCATCTACCTCCTTCTTAACGTTTACCTTGATTCATGGACCTAACATTCCAGGTTCCTATGCAATATTATTGTTTACACCATAATACTTGACTTCCACCACCAGACACATCCACAACTGGGCTTTGTTTTTGCTTTGCTTAAGCCTCTTTATTCCTCTGGGCTATTTCTCCACTCTTCTCTAGTAGCATATTTGTACATCTGACCCGGGGTGTTCATCGTAAACATAGCACTGCATTTATGTGTATATATATATATAAAATATATATATATTAATATGTAACATTAACCTGTTATCAGACATGTGGTTTGCCAATATTTTTTCCCATTGTGTAGGCTGTTTTTTTCATTTTGTTGATCATTTCTTTTGTTCTGTATACATTTTTAAGTTTGATGTTGTCTCAGTTGTTTATTTTTTATTTTCTTGCTTGAGTTTTAGAAGTCCTATTCAAAAAATAATTTCCAAAACTCATGTAAAGAAGCATTTTTCCTATATTTTCTTTTAGGAGTTTTAAGGTTTCCAGTCTTACATTTAAGTCTTCATTGCACTTTAATTTTTGTGAGTGGTCAAATACAGGGGTCTAGTTTTATTCTGTGTTCAGTTCAGTTCAGTTGCTCAGTTGTGTCCGACTCTTCGTGACCCCATGAACCGCAGCGCACCAGGCCTCCCTGTCCATCACCAACTCCGGAGTCCACCCAAACCCATGTCCATCGAGTTGGTGATGCCATCCAACCATCTCATCTTCTGTGGTCCCCTTCTCCTCCTGCCCTCAATGTTTCCCAGCATCAGGGTCTTTTCAGATGAGTCAGCTCTTCACATCAGGTGGCCAAAGTATTGAAATTTCAGCTTCAATATGTAAATATCCAATTTTCCAAGCACCATTTATTGAAGATACTATGATTTCTGCATTGATTATTTTTGGTTGCCTTGTCAAATATTAGTTGCTGTATATACATGGGTTTACTTATGGGTTTTCAATTCTGTTCCATCAGTCTGTGTGTCCATTTCTATGCAAGGACTCTACTGTTTTGATTACAATAGCTTTTTTAATATAACCTTAAATCAGGAAGTCTGATGCCTCTCACTTCTTTTGCAGGATTGCTTTGTCTATTCAGTGTCTTTCATAGTTCCCTATATGTTTTAGGATTTTGTTTTCCTCTAGTAAAAAACGCCATTGGAAGCATAATAGGTATTGCATGACTTCATAGATGGCTTTGGGTATTTGACTTCCCTGGTGACTCAGATGGTTAAGCATCTCTCTACAATGTGGGAGACCCTGGTTCGATCTCTAGGTCGGGAAGATCCCCTGGAGAAGGAAATGGCAATCCACTCCAGTACTATTGCCTGGAAAATCCCATGGACAGAGGAGCCTGGTAGGGTACAGTCCATTGGGTCGCAAAGAGTCAGACATGACTGAGCCACTTCACTTTCTTTTTGGGTATTATGGACCTTTTAACAGTATTCATTCTTCCATTCCATGAACATGGGATACCTTTCCATTTGTTCATGTCTTCTCCAGTTTCTTTCATCAGCACCTTAAGTGAGAGATCTTTTACCTCCTTAAGTTTATTCTCAACTTTTTCTAATTCTTTTTGATGCTATAGTAAATGAAATTGTTTATTTCATTTTCAGATAATAGTTGTTCAGTTCAGTTCAGGTCAGTCGCTCACTCGTGTCCGACTCTTTGCGACCCCATGAATCGCAGCACGCCAGGCCTCCCTGTCAATCACCAACTCCTGGAGTTTACTCAGACTCACATCCATCGAGTCTGTGATGCTATCCAGCTATCTCATCCTGGGTCGTCCCCTTCTCCTCCTGCCCCCAATCTTTCCCAGCATCAGAGTCTTTTCCAATGAGTCAACTCTTCGCATGAGGTGGCCGAAGTACTGGAGTTTCAGCTTTAGCATCATTCCTTCCAAAGAAATCCCAGGGTTGATCTCCTTCAGAATGGACTGGTTGGATCTCCTTGCAGTCCAAGGGACCCTCAAGAGTCTTCTCCAACACCACAGTTCAAATGCATCAATTCTTCGGCACTCAGCCTTCACAGTCCAACTCTCACATCCATACATGACTACTGGAAAAACCATAGCCTTGACTAGACAGACCTTAGTTGGCAAAGTAATGTCTCTGCTTTTGAATATACTATCTAGGTTGGTCATAACTCTTCTTCCAAGGAGTAAGCGTCTTTTAATTTCATGGCTGCAGTCACCATCTGCAGTGATTTTGGAGCCCCCCAAAATAAAGTCTGACACTGTTTCCACTGTTTCCCCATCTATTTCCCATGCAGTGATGGGACCAGATGCCATGATCTTCGTTTTCTGAATGTTGAGCTTTAAGCCAACTTTTTCACTCTCCTCTTTCACTTTTATCAAGAGGCTTTTTAGCTCCTCTTCACTTTCTGCCATAAGGGTGGTGTCGTCTGCATATCTGAGGTGATTGATATTTCTCCTGGCAATCTTGATTCCAGCTTGTGTTTCTTCCAGTCCAGCGTTTCTCATGATGTACTCTGCATATAAGTTAAACTCCACAGATTTTTGTATGTTGATTTTGTATCCTACAACTTCACTAAATTTATTGATTAGATCTAATAAGGGTCTTTTTTTTGGGGGGGAGGAGCTTTAGGATTATAAAATCATGTCATCTACAAATAGTCAATTTTATTTCTTTTGTTCCAGTTCTGATGCCTTTTATTTATTTTTCTTGTGTGATTTCTCTGGCTAGGATTTCCAATACTTTGTTGAGTAGGAATGATAAGAGTTGGCAACCTTGCCTTGTTCCTAGTCTTAGAGGAAAAACTTTTAGTCTTTCACCATTGAGTATGATGTTAACTGTGATCTTGTCATATGTGGCCTACATTATGTTGAGATTTGGTTCTTCTGTACTTAATTTTCAAAGAGGTTTTTATTTAAAAATATTCATTTGACTGTGTAAGGTCTTTTTAAAATATTTATTTATTTGGGTGCATCAGGTCTTAGCTGTGGCATGCAAGATGGTTGCAGTGCACAGCCTCTCTAGTTGTGGCACGTGGACTCAATAGTTATGGCATACAAGCTTAGTTGCTCTGCAGCATGTAGGATCTTAGTTCACTGATCAGGGGTTGAACATGCAACCTCCGAGTTGAAAGGCAGATTCTTAACCACTGGACCACCAGGGAAGTCCCTATGTAGGGTCTTGGTTGCAGCATGCAGGATCTTTGCATCATGTGATATCTTTCATTGCAGCACATGGACTCTGTTTGTGCTGCATGGGTTTGGTAGTTGTGGCTCATGGGCTGTAGAGCGTGTAGGCTCAGTAGCTGCAGCATGCAGGCTTAGTTGCTCCTTGGTATGTGGGATGTTAGTTCCCTGACCAGGGATCAAACCCATGCCCCCCTGCATTGCAAGGTGGATTCTTAACCACTGAACCACCAGGGAAATCCCTCTAAGAGTTTTTATCATCAACAAATGTTTACTTTTGTCAAATGCTTTTTCTGTATCTCTTTCTATGATTATTTTTCTTTAGTTGTATTAGTGTGATATATTACGTGTATTCCTCTGTGGATGTTGACCCATCCTTGCAGGGTAAATTCCACTGAAAGGATACATTCCACTTAGTCATGGTCAATGATCCTTATAAAGTGCTACTGAATTCAGTTTGCTAGTCTTTTATTAAGAATTTTTTGCATCCATATTCATCAGGGATATTGGCCTGTAGATTACTTGCAGTGTCCCTACTTGCAGTGTCCTTTACTAGTTTTGGTATCAGGGTTATGCTGGCCTCATAAAGTTAGTTGGAGAATATTGCCTCCTCTTCAATTTTGGGGAAGAATTTGAGATGTATTAGTATTAATTCTTCCTTGTGTGGCTCACCATTAAAGAATCCTGCAGTGCAGGAGATGCAGGTTTGATCCTGGGTTGGGAGGATCCCCTGGAGATGCAAATGGCAACCCACTCCAGCATTCTTGCCTGGAAAATTTCATGGACAGAGATGTATGGCAGGCTACATGTAGTCCATGGAGTCCCAAAGAGTTGGACACGATTGAGTGACTGAACACACACTTCTTTAAATCCCTGGGAAAATTCATGAGAGAAGCCATCTGGTCTTGGATTTTTCTTTGGGGGAGATTTTTGTTTATTAATTCAATCTCCTTATTAGTGATTGGTCTGTTTAGATTTTCTATTCCAGATTCAGTCTTATGTTTCATCTTTCTAAGACTTTTTACATATCAGGGTTTTCCAGTTTGTAGGCATATAATTGTTCATAGTAGCTTCTTATGATCTTTTATATTTCTGTTGTGCCAGTTTTGAATGTCTCCTCTTTCATTTATAATTTTGTTGTCTGAGTCCTGTCTTTTATCATTGGTTGGATAATTAACGTTTTGACAATTTTGTTTATATTTTCAAAGAACCAATTATTTTGTTAATACTTTATTTTGTTTTTCTCTTCTCTGTTTCATTTATTTCTGCTCTTATCTTTATTATTTTCTTTCTTCTATTAATTTTTGGCTCAGTTTGTTCTTCCTTGTCTAGTTCCTTGATGTGTAGAATTAAATTATTTGAGATCTTACTTATTTCTCAATGTAGGTTTTTCTCTATAAACTTCCCTCTTGTAACTTCTTTTGTTGCATCCCATAACTTTTGGTATTTTGTGCTTCAACTTTCATACATCTCAAGATAACTTTTTATTCGTCCTGTAATCTATGATCCATTGGTTGTTCAGGAGAGTGTTGCTTAACTTCCATTTATTTGTTAATTTTCCAGGTTCCTCCTGTTATTGATTCCTATTTTTTACCATTGTGGTCAATGCTTGGTATGACGTCCATTTTCTTGAATTTGCTTAGACTTTTATGGCCTAATATATGGTCTATCTTAGAGAATATTTCTATGTGCTTGAGAATACGCTATTTTAGATAGAATACTCTGTTACATATGTTTGGTTCATTTAGTCTCTGTTGTTCAAGTTCACTCATTTGTCTTTGATTCTTTGTTTGGATGATCTATTATTGAGTCAGATATTAAAATTTCCAATTATTATTGTATTGCTATTTACTTCTCCTTTTAACGTTTAGTTTTTATTTTATATATTTAGTGCTCAAATGTAGGGTGCATAAATATTTAGAACTCTTACATCTTGATGGACTGACCTCTTTATAATTATATAATGACCTTCTTTGTCATTTTTACCATTTTTAGTTTAAAATATATTTGGTCTGAAATAAGTATGGCAGCTACTATTTAAATTTCTTTTTGCTTATTATTTACTTGAGATATCCTTTTCTATACCATCAGACTCAATCCATGTGTATCTTGTAGGCAGCATATCAATGGATCTTTTTGTTTATCCTTTTAGCCATTCACTGTCTTTTGACTAAAAAGGTAATATGTTTTTGTTTAAAGTAATTATTGATAGGTGGTAATTACAATGGCCTTTTCATTGGTTTTGTTCTGGCAGTCTGGCTGTTTTGTAGATACTTTGTTTCTTGCTTCTTATCCTGTTTTTCTTTTTTCTTGTTTGTTGTCTTTTGGTATCAGATGTTTTGACTTTATCTTGTTTGTGTGTGTGTGTGTGTGCGCTCACGTATGTAATCACTACAGGTTTCCTCCCTTATAATTACTATGAAGCCTACATAAAAATCTTAAAATTGTAACACTCAGTTTTAAACTGGTACCAACTTTGATAGGATTTATACAATTTACACTTTGACTTCTCCCCCTCACATTTTTGGTACCAGTTTATATATAGTTTATATATATTTTACATATATAAAATAGTTTATATATATTTTATATATATAAAATAGTTTATATATATTTTAATATTGTGCATCCAACAATAAGTTATTGTAGTTACATTTTCCACTGTTTATTTTTTAACTTTTAATCCAAAGTTGTAAGTTAATTACATGCTGCCATACCATATTACAGAATCTAACTACCATCACAGGTGAGTTTTTTTTTTAATATACTGTCCATTGTACTTTTATTATGCACAGTAAGCTATATCTAGAGTGGCTTTTAAGGCAAATTAACAATGCTGTGGTTCAGTCACTCAGTTGTGTCTGATTCTTTGTGACCCCATGAACTTTAGCACACCAGGCTCCCCTGTCCTTCACTATCTCCCAGAGTTTGCTCAAACTCATGTCCGTTGAGTTGGTCATGCCATCCAACCATCTCATCCTCTGCCACCCACTTCTCCTCTTGCCTTCAGTCTTTCTCAGCAACATGATTTTTTCCAATGAGTCAGCTCTTCACATCAGGTGACCAAAGTATTGGAGTTTCAGATTCAGCATCAGTCCTTCCGAAGAATATTCAGGGTTGATTTTCTTTAGGTTGACTGATTTGATCTCTGTGTCATCCAAGAGACTCTCAAGAGTATTCTCCAACACCACAGTTCAAAAGCATCAATTCTTCGGTGCTCAGACTTCTTTATAGTCCAACTCTCACATTCATACATGACTCCTGGAAAAACCGTAGCTTTGACTATACAGACTTTTGTCAGCAAGTGATGTGCTTTTTAATATGCTGTCTGGGTTCATCATAGCCTTCCTTCCAAGGAGCAAGCATATTTTTTTTTTTATAGAATGTTTTCTTCATTTATTTATTATTATTTTATTATTTTACAACACTGTATTGGTTTGGCCATACATTGACATGAATCCGCCATGGGTGTACATGAGTTCCCAATCCTGAACCCCCCTCCCACCACCCTCCCCATATCATCTCTCTGGGTCAACCCAGTGCACCAGCCCCAAGCATCCTGTATCCTGTATCGAACTTAGACTGGCAATTCGTTTCTCACATGATAGTATACATGTTTAAATGCCATTCTCCCAAATCATCCCACCCTCTCCCTCTCCCTCAGAGTCCAAAAGTCTGTTCTATACATCTGTGTCTCTTTTGCTGTCTTGCATACAGGGTTATCATTACCATCTTTCTAAATTCCATATATATGTGTTAGTATACTGTATTGGTGTTTTTCTTTCTAGCTTACTTCACTCTGTATAATCGGCTCCAGTTTCATCCACCTCATTAGAATGGATTCAAATGTTTTATTTTTAATGGCTGAGTAATACTCCATTGTGTTTATGTACCACAGCTTTCTTATCCATTCATCTGCTGATGGACATCTAGGTTGCTTCCATGTCCTGGCTATTATAAACAGTGCTGCAATGAACATTGGGGTACACATGTCTCTTTCAATTCTGGTTTCCTCAGTGTGTATGCCCAGCAGTGGGATTGCTGGGTCATAAGGCAGTTCAATTTCCAGTTTTTTAAGGAATTGCCACACTGTTCTCCATAGAGCTGTACTTGTTTGCATTCCCACCAACAGTGTAAGAGGGTTCCCTTTTCTCCACACCCTTTCCAGGATTTATTGCTTGTAGACTTTTGGATCGCAGCCATTCTGACTGGTGTGAAATGGTATCTCATTGTGGTTTTGATTTGCATTTCTCTGATAATGAGTGATGTTGAGCATCTTTTCATGTGTTTGTTAGCAATCTGCATGTCTTCTTTGGAGAAATGTCTGAATAGTTCTTTGGCCCATTTTTTGGTTGGGTCGTTTATTTTTCTGGAATTGAGCTGCATAAGTTGCTTGTATATTTTTGAGATTAGTTGTTTGTCAGTTGCTTCATTTGCTATTATTTTCTCCCATTCCAAAGGCCATCTTTTCACCTTGCTTATAGTTTACTTTGTTGTGCAGAAGCTTTTAATTTTAATTAGATCCCATTTGTTTATTTTTGCTTTTATTTCCAGAATTCTGGGAGGTGGATCATAGAGGATCCTGCTGTGATTTACGTCGGAGAGTGTTTTGCCTATATTCTCCTCTAGGAGTTTTATAGTTTCTGGTCTTACATTTAGATCTTTAATCCATTTTGAGTTTATTTTTGTGTATGGTGTTAGAATGTGTTCTAGTTTCATTCTTTTTCAAGTGGTTGACCAGTTTTCCCAGCACCACTTGTTAAAGAGATTGTCTTTAATCCATTGTATATTCTTGCCTTCTTTGTAGAAGATAAGGTGTCCATAGGTATGTGGATTTATCTCTGGGCTTTCTATTTTGTTCCATTGATCTATATTTCTGTCTTTGTGCCAGTACCATACTGTCTTGATGACTGTGGCTTTGTAGTAGAGCCTGAAGTCAGGCAGGTTGATTCCTCCAGTTCCATTCTTCTTTCTCAAGATTGCTTTGGCTATTCGAGGTTTTTTGTATTTCCATACAAATCTTGAAATTATTTGTTGTAGCTCTGTGAAAAATACCGCTGGTAGGTTGATAGGGATTACATTGAATCTGTAGATTGCTTTGGGTAGTATACTCATTTTCACTATATTGATTCTTCCAATCCATGAACATGGTATATTTCTCCATCTATTAGTGTCCTCTTTGATTTCTTTCACCAGTGTTTTATAGTTTTCTATGTATAGGTCTTTAGTTTCTTTAGGTAGATATATTCCTAAGTATTTTATTCTTTCGTTGCAATGGTGAATGGAATTGTTTCCTTAATTTCTTTTTCTACTTTCTCATTATTAGTGTATAGGAATGCAAGGGATTTCTGTGTGTTGATTTTATATCCTGCAACTTTACTATATTCATTGATTAGTAATTTTCTGGTTGAGACATTAGGGTTTTCTATGTAGAGGATCATGTCATCTGCAAACAGTGAGAGTTTTACTTCTTTTCCAATTTGGATTCCTTTTATTTCTTTTTCTGCTCTTATTGCTGTGGCCAAAACTTCCAGAACTATGTTGAATAGTAGTGGTGAGAGTGGGCACCCTTGTCTTGTTCCTGACTTTAGGGAAATGCTTTCAGTTTTTCACCACTTAGGATAATGTTTGCTGTGGGTTTGTCATATATAGCTTTTATTATGTTGAGGTATGTTCCTTCTATTCCTGCTTTCTGGAGAGTTTTTATCATAAATGAATGTTGAATTTTGTCAAAGGCTTTCTCTGCATCTGTTGAGATAATCATATGGCTTTTATTTTTCAATTTGTTAATGTGGTGAATTACATTGATTGATTTGGGGATATTGAAGAATCCTTGCATCCCTGGGATAAAGCCCACTTGGTCATGGTGTATGATCTTTTTAATGTGTTGTTGGATTCTGATTGCTAGGATTTTGTTGAGGATTTTTGCATCTATGTTCATCAGTGATATTGGCCTGTAGCTTTCTTTTTTTGTAGTATCTTTGTCAGGTTTTGGTATTAGGATGATGGTGGCCTCACAGAATGAGTTTGGAAGTTTACCTTCCTCTGCAATTTTCTGGAAGAGTTTGAGTAGTATAGGTGTTAACTCTTCTCTAAATTTTTGGTAGAATTCAGCTGTGAAGCCGTCTGGACCTGGGCTTTTGTTTGCTGGAAGATTTCTGATTACAGTTTCAATATCCGTGCTTGTGATGGGTCTGTTAAGATTTTCTATTTCTTCCTGGTTCAGTTTTGGAAAGTTGTACTTTTCTAAGAATTTGTCCATTTCTTCCACAGAAAATTAACAAAGAAACACTAACTGTAAATGATACAATAGACCAGTTAGACCTAATTGATATCTATAGGACATTTCACCCCAAAACAATGAATTTCACCTTTTTCTCAAGTGCTCATGGAAACTTCTCCAGGATAGATCACATCCTGGGCCATAAATCTAGCCTTGATAAGTTCAAAAAAACTGAAATCATTCCAAGCATCTTTTCTGACCATAATGCATTAAGATTAGATCTCAATTACAGGAGAAAAACTATTAAACATTCCAACATATGGAGGCTGAACAACACGCTGCTGAATAACCAACAAATCACAGAAGAAACCAAAACAGAAATCAAAATATGCATAGAAATGAATGAAAATGAAAACAACAACCCAAAACCTGTGGGACACTCTAAAAGCAGTGCTAAGGGGAAAGTTCATAGCAATACAGGCATACCTCAAGAAATAAGAAAAAAGTCAAATAACCTAACTCTACACCTAAAGCAACTAGAAAAGGAAGAAATGGAGAACCTCAGGGTTAGTAGAAGGAAAGGAATCCTAAAAATTAGGGCAGAAATAAACGCAAACAAACAAACAAAAAACCAAGAGACCATAGCAAAAATCAACAAAGCCAAAAGCTGGTTCTTTGAAAGGATAAATAAAATTGACAAACCATTAGCCAGACTCATCAAGAAACAAAGGGATAAAATTAAATCAATAAAATTAGAAATGAAAATGGAGAGATCACAACAGACAACACAGAAATACAAAGGATCATAAGAGAGTACTATCAGCAATTATATGCCAATAAAATGGACAACGTGGAAGAAATGCACAAGTGAGTTTGAACTACCTTGTTTCATGTCCTTTTAGTTCCATTCAAAGAACTCCCTTTAGCTTTTCTTAAAAGGCAGATTAATGCCAATGAACTCCTTAAATTTTTGGTTATTTGGGAAAATTATCTCTCCTTTATATCTGAAGGACAGCTTTTCCAGTTATAGAATTCCTGGTCAACAGGTTTTTCATTTGATATTTTAAATATATTATCCCATTCTTTCCTGTCTTGAAAATGTTTCTGTGAGGAAATATACTGATACTATTATGTGGTTCCCTTGTATGTAACTTTTCCCTCTGTCTCTTCTTCTACTTTCAAAATTCTTTAATTTGAAATTTTAACTTGAAAAAGGAGTTATTAATAAAGTGTCTGTATTGTTGTCTTTTGGGCCTTATGGATCCGAATGAATATGAATCTCATTTCTCTCCCAAGGTTATGAAGTTTTCAGCCATTATTGCTTTAAATATACTTTCCCCCTTTCTCTTTCCTTCTGGAATTCCTATAATGCAGATGTTGTTTCCTTTGATTGTGTACGTAAGTCCCGCTGGCTTTTTTTCTTTCTTTTTCCTTCCATTCCTCTGCTTAGATAATTTCAAGTGCCTTACAGGTCATTTATTCTTCTGCATGGTTGGGTTTGCTTTAGAAGCTATTGAATTCTTCAGTCATTGTACTTTTTCAGGTCTAGGATTTCTGGGGGTTTTCTTTGCTTTGTTAGGGCAGGTGGGTCTTGCTACCAGGGTCTATTTTGTGGTGAAGCTACAGCCTGAGATCTAAGGTTGAGGGGCTGCCATAGACCGAGAACAGCTGGAAAGGACTGCTGGCTCAGTTCTCTGCCCATGTGAGGCTGTAAGGTTCTTTGGCTGGGGTTACTAGATGGTCAGAACTGGGTACTATCCTCAGCAGTTATCTTGCCTGACCTGGCAAGGCAATAGAAAAGTTCTCCGGTACTTCATGGCTTATTGTTTGGGGACCTGAATCAAACAAGACTGGACACTGAATTCCCTGGCCAGGTGGGGCCACTCCTTTTGTTCTACAGGCAGGGAAGCCACATGCTGGCTCTGTGTTCAAGTGCCACTCTAAGCAGAGCTGTTGGATAAGATATGCAACTTCCTATCAAAGTGCCCTAATAGGTTTCCTGGTACGGTGGGCAAGGCTATAAAGTAATTTTCCTGTCAGGCTGAGTAGAATAATCAGATCCAAGGTTGGCAAGGATCTTTGCAATTCTGACGCAGGCCAACCCATGCACCAAGTTTCCTGGCTAAATGGGGCCACTGGACTTGGAGATGATCACCTGTGTTTGCCAGTCTCTTGGTGTTGCCGGGTTAGTTTTGTACATGTTCCAGCCAGGATTTCTGGTTTGGAAGGGCTGGAAGTGAGAGAGACTATGAATTAGCTGCTTTGTGTGGGCAGAGAGAGGGAACCGGTTCAGTCTGGAAAAACTCTATTTGAGGTCTTGACTCAAGCTAACCCTCACCCCAAATTCCCTGGCTGAGTGGTGTGCTCTGTGGATGATCAGCTCTGCCTACTGTACTCTCTTGTTCAGTGTCATTGGGTTACACAGCTTATCAGGTTTTCCAACCATGCTTTCCCTGTGAGGTGAGGCCAGAGTAGAATCCCAAGCAGCAGCCAATAATCCTGGGGGCCCTGGGCTCTTTTTTTTTTCCCATTGGAGGACATGTAGGGTCAGTGGAACCCTCTTGCTGTGTTGCTGCCCTTGCCTGGGAGACAGGCAATGTGCCAAGCATGTAGCTGCTCCTCTTACCCTTCTTATGCAATGCCTCAGTCTCTGTGGTGCAGGGGAGTGCTTCAGCCTCACCTCTGTCTTCTAGGATTTTCTCAGCAGTGTCTTGTTTATGACTAGTTGTTGGTTCAACTTGTGAAGGGGAATGAAGTCAGGAACAAGGCCTGACATGATCTATGTTGCTGTCCTGGTCACTTCCTACCATTTAAAATTTGTTTTGACTTAGTGTTTGGTTGGCTGCTATTAACTTTTTGACTTTTCCAGAGTTCTGGAAAAATTGGTTGTGAATGTTGGGGTTTTTTCAGTGTTTCACTGGAACATCAAGATCTTGGAGGTATCTAGTAATCATTTTTCTCAAGTGTGTGTTGTTTTTAAACCTCCCTTTAGCATTGTGGTGGGACAGTTATTAGCTGAGAAGAAACAACTCCCTGAGTCTTTTGTATAACTCAGAGTTTAAAAAGTAGTGTTTTCCTTTGTTTTCAAAAACAGGCTAGTCTATGTCCTATTAGAAGTCCTCCTGTTTCAGACACTGCAAGGCACTTCATGGCTCTTAATATTTACAAAAACCTGGTGAGATCCTTGTCTTTATTTTTACAAATGAAGTAACTACAGAGAAGAAAGTAGCTTATCTAAAGTGGAGATAGGTGATTAGGCTAATGTTAAAACACAGAAATGTCTGAATTTTCAAAACTGCTTTTAAAAAATACCTCCAAACTATCTCAGATTATGATGGGGAAGGTGAGAGATGATTTGTTTAAAAAGTTCTCATTGTGATTGTAAGGTATAGTTAATTTTAAGAACCACTGTACTTAACATCCGGAGAAGGCAATGGCAACTCACTCCAGTACTCTTGCCTGGAAAATCCCATGGATGGAGGACCCTGGTAGGCTTCATACAGTTCATGGGGTCGCTAAGAGTTGGACACGATTGAGCGACTTCACTTTCACTTTTCACTTTCATGCACTGGAGAAGGACATGGCAACCCACTCCAGTGTTCTTGCCTAGAGAATCCCAGGGACGGAGGGTCGCACAGAGTCGGACATGACTGAAGTGACTTAGCAGCAGCAGTAGCAGCAGCACTTCACATCTTGCTCCTACAGGAACAGCAGAATGGAGGTGAAACTCAAGGCAGCTCACTTTGTTTTAAATTAGGCCACTAACCAAAATGTCCACATACTGCGAGGGGAATAAGTAGAGTGACTAACTTGTCTTGGTTTGCTAGGGATTCCCCAATTTTAGTATTGAAAGTCCTGCATGTTGGGAAATCTGTTAGTCCCAGAGAACCAAGATGGCTAGTCATCCCTACCAGTCATATATTTTCAAAATTTAATGATCTGTAATAGCCTTTTTTGGGGGGGGAGGCAGGCTGTACTGTGCAGCATAAGGGATCTTAGTTCCCCAAACAGGGGTCGAACCCATGCATGTCTTGAGAGCATGGAGTCTTTTTTTTTTTTTAATTTTGGCTGCACCATCTTCGTTACTGAGTGGGCTTTTCTCTAGTTGCAGCAAGCAGTGGCTACTCACTAGCTGTGTGGTGCTCAGGCTTCTCATTTTGGTGGCGTCTCTGCTGTAGAGCATGGGCCCTAGGTCATGTGTGCTCAGAAACTGCAGCTTGCAGGCTCTAGAGCACAGACTCAATAGTTGTGGCTCATGAGCTTAGTGGCTCTGTGGGATATAGGATCTTCCCAGATCATGGATTGAACTTGTGAGTGTGCAGTCTTAACCACCAGACCACCAGGAAGTCCCTGTAACAGCCTTTTTATAATTTTAAAATCCTAGTGTTCCTGAATAACTAGAGCACAATTAGTGAGTGAAGTCGCTCAGTCATGTCCGACTCTGCGCTCATGGACTGGAGCCTACCAGGCTCCTCTGCCCATGGGATTTTCCAGGCAATAGTACTAGAGTGGACTGCCATTATAGGGAGGTGGTATTTCTATGTATTCCTGTATAGCTTTGCTATAAGTCCAAATATATCCAGAAACATTCTTTGCTTTTCAGTGAATAAGCTATCAGTAAGTAGTTCTCACATTCTTACTTCACAAAGCCTTTAGTTTTGGAGAAATTTTTAAAGGGTGCCCTATCCTTTATCTCCATACCTCCTGTCAAATGATGGGTGCCACTTTTTAACCTTTGGGGTCCTAATAACAAAATTTAAAAAAAACGTGTAAATTATTTTTATTGCATCCTTAAATAATTACTGAGATTGTATTCATCTGCTGGTCACTATGTAACTTACCAAATCTTGGAATCAGATTGAACATTATCAACTCATATCAATACAGAATTTCATGTGGTATTTGCTTTTTATTACAGCAGCCTCTGAAAACCCAGCTTCAAAAATACGTATTTTCTAAAGTTATGTCACATAATCTAATGTTGAAACTGAACCTTTGGGTATAAGTGCCAGTGGTTCTGACAAGGTGTCAAGTACTATTTTCCTTGAAAACTTAAAATGTCCCACAGTGCATCTGAGTTCACAGTGCTGCCACAGGGCATCTATGATCAGTTTGGGAACTGTGGTTCCATAAACTAATTCTGTCATGCAACCACTGCATGAAAATATTCAGATGAATAGACAACCTTAATGTTCTTTTGACATTTGGTAAGAAGCCTGTAAAATCTCTCTGGACTAATTCCATGAAACTTATTCAAATTTAAAGGTATCATCAACATAAATGTTTTGTTTATGACTGTCTTACAGAATCTGCCTGTGACATTTCTGTTTAGCAGGTCACACTGAAATATCCGGGGCAGTGATCCTAAAGCACTATCTTAAAAAAATAATTTTAATTGGAGGATAATTACTTTACCATATTGTGGTGGTTTTTTGCCATACATCTACATGAATCAGCCATAAGTGCACGTGTCCCCTGTTCTGAAAGCCCCTCCCCCCATCCCTCTGGGTTGTCCCAGAGCACCGGCATTGAGTGCCCTGCTTCATGCATCGAGCTTGCCCTGGTCATCTATTTTACATATGGTAATATACGTTTCAATTAAAGCACTATTCTTGATGAAAACTTGTTAGGGTTAGGTTTGGGCAGAAAAGATTAAGGAATCCATTGGTCTAGCGGACTGTGTTGTTAAAAATATCTCTGAATATCACTATCAGTTTTCTTCCATTAACATCCACTGATGACTTCTGGAAACTGTCACAGGAAGGGCAATTAACATGGTCTTCAGTGGTGCTCAGTCCATTCATAACACTACCAGAGATAGTTCGTTATTCTAGACAGTTGTCTGACTTACAAAGTATTTTTTAAAAACTGATGCATAATTATACAATAAAATACACAGATCTTTGGCTTTCTGTTTGAATGTATTCCTACCTTCTTTCATTTAATGATGTTTTCAGGTATACTTATTGTATACAATAGTTTATTTCTAATGTTGAGTAGTTTTCCATTGTATGAATCTACAACTCTATCCGTTTTGGTTACAGTTTGAGGCTGTAATTAATAAGGCTCCTATCAACACTCTTATGTAAGCTTTTCTTATGAACATATTTTTATTTTCTTAGGTAAATACACCTAAGAGTGGCACTGTTGCGTTGTATGGTTAGTAAATGTTTAATAAATTGATGAACAGTTTTCCAACACAGTTTTTCCACTTCCATCTGCGACCTAGGAGTGTTCCAATGGCTTCACATTCTTGGCAGCATTTGCTGATATTAGTCTTTTTCAGTCATTCTAGTGGATGTGAACTGGTATATCACTGTAGTTTTAATTTGTACTTCCCAGTAGACCTAAGATGTAGGATACATTTTTAAAAAACATTTATTTTAAAATGAAACAAAGATGAATATTTTTAATGATAAAAGGTACAATTCACAAAGATGATATACATCATAAATCATGAGACACCTAACAACAAAGAAACAAAGATATATAAATCAAAAATCAGAATAAATTTAAGGGAAAGGAAAAAATATATATAATCTAATCATAGTGAGACATATTAACATTTCTCTGAGACTATCTTATCAAGTGCAGAAAAAATGAGACTAGGAGCATCTTGAATGATGTCATTAATAATTTATATATATTTCTATTTATATTCATTTATATTAATCTTATATCCTACACAAATATATTTAAAATTTTGTATCTCATATGTTGTTATCATATGTCCATAGGACATTTAGAAAAACTGGCAAAAACATAAATATTACTAAATTTCAAAAAGTAGCTTTTTTGTGGTTCAGTTATAAATATACATATATATTACTTTTGAAATTATTTTCCACTATAGGTTATTATAAGATATTGACTATACTTCCCTGTGCTATACAGTAAACCTTTGTTGCTCATCTGTTTTTTTAATTAGAAATGTAGCATTCTATTCATACTAAGTAAAACAAATGGAATCAAAATGTCATAAATTTTATGCAAAAATTAGTAAGTTTTCTAAAATATATATACTATACATATATATATATATGCATACAAAAGTTTCTCTACTACAATTAATAAAGGCTTGAGAAAGAATGTCAAAGAAGGAAAAGAAAAGAGAGTAACTAGAAAACTAATGGAAATGGGAGCACTGAATATGAAATAGAAGTGAAACAAACTAGGTAAAAGTAAAAGATCTTCATACAGTCCAGTTGTTTTTAAACATGGCTGCTCATTAGAAACATATCTGAAGCTCTGTTGAAAAAATAATACCTGAATATTTGTATTTAAACAAAATTCCAAGATAATTATGATATGCATATGGATTTTAAAAAGTGATTACAGATTTTCTATTAAATTTCTGACATTGTACAGGAGACAGGGATCAAGACCATCCCCACGGAAAAGAAATGCAAAAAAGCAAAATGGCTGTCTGGGGAGGCATTACAAATAGCTGTGAAAAGAAGACAAGCCAAAAGCAAAGGAGAAAAGAAAAGATATACCCATTTGAATGCAGAGTTCCAAAGAATAGCAAGGAGAGATAAGAAAGCCTTCCTCAGAGATCTATGCAAAGCAATAGAGGAAAACAACAGAATGGGAAAGACTAGAGATCTCTTCAAGAAAATTAGAGATACCAAGGGAACATTTCATACAAAGATGGGCTCGATAAAGGACAGAAATGGTATGGACCTAACAAAGCAGAAGATATTAAGAAGAGATGTCAGGAATACACAGAAAAACTGTACGAAAAAGATCTTCACGACCAAGATAATTACGATGGTGTGATCACTCACCTAGAGCCAGACATCCTGGAATGTGAAGTCAAGTGGGCCTTAGAAAGCACCTCTATGAACAAAGCTAGTGGAGGTGATGGAATTCCAGTTGAGCTATTTCAAATCCTGAGAGATGATGCTGTGAAAGTGCTGCACTCAATATGCCAACAAATTTGGAAAACTCAGCAGTGGCCACAGGACTGGAAAAGCTCAGTTTTCATTCCAATCCCAAAGAAAGGCAATGCCAAAGAATGCTCAAACTACTTCACAATTGCACTCACTTCACACACTAGTAAAGTAATGCTCAAAATTCTCCAAGCCAGGCTTCAGCAGTATGTGAACCGTGAGCTTCCAGATGTTCAAGCTGGTTTTAGAAAAGGCAGAGGAACCAGAGATCAAATTGCCAACATCTGCTGGATCATTGAAAAAGAAAAGAGTTCCAGAAAAACATCTATTTCTGCTTTATTGACTATGCCAAAGCCTTTCACTGTGTGGATCACAATAAACTGTGGAAAATTCTGAAGGAGATGGGAATACCAGACCACCTGACTACCTCTTGAGAAACCTATATGCAGGTCAGGAAGCAACAGTTAGAACTGGACATGGAACAACAGACTGGTTCCAAATAGGAAAAGGAGTACGTCAAGGCTGTATATTGTCACCCTGCTTATTTAACTTATATGCAGAGTACATCATGAGAAACGCTGGGCTGGAGGAAGCACAAGCTGGAGTGAAGATTGCCAGGAGAAATTCCAATAACCTCAGATATGCAGATGACACCACCCTTATGACAGAAAGTGAAGAGGAACTAAAAAGCCTGTTGATGAAAGTGAAAGAGGAGAGTAAAAAAGTTGGCTTAAAGCTCAACATTCAGAAAACGAAGATCATGGCATCTGGTCCCATCACTTAATGGGAAATAGATGGGGAAACAGTGGAAACAGTGTCAGACTTTATTTTTGGGGGCTCCAAAATCATTGCAGATGGTGACTGCAGCCATGAAATTAAAAGACGCTTACTCCTTGGAAGAAAAGTTATGACCAACCTAGATAGTATATTGAAAAGCAGAGACATTACTTTGCCAACAAAGGTCCGTCTAGTCAAGGCTATGGTTTTTCCTGTGGTCATGTATGGATGTGAGTGCTGGACTGTGAAGAAGGCTGAGCACCGAAGAATGATGCTTTTGAACTGTGGTGTTGGAGAAGACTCTTGAGAGTCCCTTGGACTGCAAGGAGATCCAACCAGTCCATTCTAAAGGAGATCAGTCCTGGGTGTTCATTGGAAGGACTGGTGCTGAAGCTGAAACTCCAATACTTTGGTCACCTGATGCACAGAGTTGACTCACTCGAAAAGACCCTGATTTTCGGAGGGATTGTGAGCAGGAGAAGGGGACGACAGAAGATGAGATGGCTGGATGGCATCACCGACTCGATGAATCTGAGTTTGAGTGAACTCTGGGAGTTGGTGATGGACAGGGAGGCCTGGCGTGCTGTGATTCATGGGGTCGCAAGGAGTGGGACATATCTGAGCGACTGAACTGAACTGAATACCAAAGACTTGATTACTGTAGCTTTATAGTAAGTCCTGAATTCAGAAAGAACAAGTCTTCCAATTTGTTATTCTGTTTCAAGATTGTTTTGGCTATTTTAAGGTCTCTGTACATCTAGATAAACTTTAATTTTTATGTATTTTAATCAATCACTTTGTTCTTTTTTTTTTTAAAGCCTGATAGAATTTTGATAGGGACTGCATAACAATTGATATTAACCAATATTAGCAGAAGATACCTGAAACAATAACTGAGGTTTCCAATTTATAAACATGATGTCTATCTTTTTATTTAGGTTTACACATTTTTTTCTCAGCAATTTGTGTACTACACAGTGCACAGTCTTTCTATAGATTTATTCCTAGATATGTGATGTTTTCCAGGCTACTGAAGTATTACTGTTTTAAAACTTGTTTCCAATTAGATCACTAGTACGTCCCTAGGCTTTGAGTTTTGTAAGATCTTGCTAAATTCAAAATTTTTTTTTGGTAGAGTGCATAAGGTTTTCTATGTAAACAATCTTGTCATTTGAGAATAATGATTCAACTCTCGTGTTTTAATTTTTATGTCTCTTTCTTGACTGACTGCATGGTTAGGACTTACAGAACAATGCTGAGCAGAAAAGGTGAGAGGAGACCTCCTTGCATTAATACTTTACTATTAAGTATGATGCTAAATATGGATGTTCTTTTCCAGATGCTCTTTATTAAATAATTTATATTCTTGTTTTTGTACTGGGAAAGGGTGTTGAATTTTGTCCAATGCTTTTTCTGTAATCACTGGATAATCGTATGTTTTTCCTCTTTTATTCTGTTCATAGGTGAATTATACTGATTAAATTTCTAATGTTAAGCCGAACTTCCCTTCCTGGAATAAAACCTATTTGGTCATAATGTATTATTATTTTCCTTTTTATATATTGTTGGGTTCAGTTTGCTAGTATTTGAAGGACTTTTATTTCTATATTCATGAGGAATATTGGTCTATTTTGTTGTAATATCTTTTTCAGATTTTAGAGAGTCATCTACATAAAATAACCCAACTGTTCTGAGGTATATTTTCATGGCCACTGAAAAGTTCCTAAAAGCCATATAAAAAAGTAAAACCAAAAAGGTAATTTATCTGATTCTGTAAAAATTTTACTTTCTTTAAGTGAACAAAAACCTGAAAAAATCCAGAGAAAGAACTGAAGTGTGAGGTAAGTTGTTAACTCAAAGGTTTGTTTTTGTTAGTTGGCGTTTCTCTTCTTCATTCCATTCCATTTCTTCATCCATTTCACAGTAACAAGAAAAAACAAACAAACAAGAACTCTGCACTGAGGATTAGGCAATCTTCACAAACGTTTTTGAATATCCTTAGTTACAGTATATGATGGATAAAAATCCTGAGATTCAAACCCCAAGCATAATGAAATTTCAAAACTACTGGGAGTTTAAATCAGTTTGCAGTTTTAAAAGTAGTTCTAATATTTTCAATTTTACAAAAAGCAAGAGAAATCTCTCTACCCAAGTTAAAAATGTAAGGGATCATCTAACACACTTTTAATTACAAAGACAAAAATCATAGGGAAATTTCAGGTGTACACTTTTAACAATAAAAAATTATAAATTTAATAATAAAATATTTTCCACTTATATAAAAAATAAAGCTGTGTATAGACGCGTGTACATACTTTTTAAGTAGAGAAAAGTTCTGATAGGATAACTAAGTGAAAACAGCAGTTACTTCTGGGAATAATAATTGTGTAAGAAAACTTGACTTTTTTTAGCAATGGCTTGAATTTTCTAGATGAGATTCTGTTCTGTATAATTTGTATAACTAAAACAAACTTTAAGAAACTATTCATACCAGTGAGTCATGAATCTTCACTATAGTAGAAATCACATACCACTCTGCAAAAATTTATTACATGCAGCTTCAAAACTAGTGTTGATGATGTTAGAAGCCACATGCTCAGACTCTACATATAGAGTTCAAAGGCTGGTTCCTTATTCAAACTATTAAGCCGGACATATAATCAACTTTTTCCTGATTTATCTTTTGGGAAACAATTTGCAGAATACATTTAGGACTTCCTGAAAGTTATTTAAACAAATAGATTTAAGAAAAATTATCAGTAAACTTACTGTGAAAAATGTTCTCAATTTCTTTTTGATTCAATGACCTTACATCACATTCTTAATCACACACATTTTTAAAAAATGAATCATATGTTCTGAATATTTAAAATATTTATTTCCTCTCTAAGCCTACCACCACTGTGACACACACACAGAAAAGCATAACAAAAAATAGTAGTAACTACTGAACAAGCAATAACTTGGTACACCAAAACTCACACGCAAATTTAAAGAAAACGGCAAATGAGGAAAACTGTAACAGTGTGGGCACAACGTCAGTTATCTTTTTGTTTTGTTTTAATTTTGGGCCATACCATGTGGCTTGTGGGATCTTCCCTGACCAGGGGTCAAACCCATGCCCTCTGCAGTGAAAGTGCAGAGTCCTAACCACTGGACTGTCAAACCATCAGTATTTTTAAACTATAAGGCTCTTATAAATCCATAAGGAAAAAAAAATACTTCAAAAAGAATTACATATGGCCAAGAAAACAAGAAGTCACTCTCTAATAGTCAATATAAATAATTAAAATAAGATTTTTTTTTTCACCTATTAAGTACAAATGAGCTAAAAAAAATACTGCTGGCAGAGATTCATTGGCTGTTCTCAGACTTGTGTTAGAACAATATACTGGTATAGATTCTGAAGCACAATCTGACAACCATTGGTAGCTTTAAAATGCCTTAATCAGAATACTTACTAAGTAATTCATTCCAATTAAGATTTTCATTTTAACTCATACAAATGAGTTAAAAGCAGAGATTGCTAAAATGAAGAGAACTAAAAGATGTTTTTATGGTTCAGGCCAGAAGACTTAGCAAATCCAAAGCAGCTACAATAAGCTTCAAGTCCTTTCTTAAACTGGAAAAGTCATCAGAAGAATCAAACGGAAATATGTTAAACTCCTACTGTTCCTGTGTATTCAATTCCTGCAAACACTCATAAAGGGGAGGCTCAGTCTTTCGTGATACCAGAAGGCAGAAGATGGAGGGAATGGAGGGACAGAGTGCTATGCTTTTGGTTTAGGAAATCTCTCCTCCATTACTGGGAATAAAGAAAAGGCAACACCTTTTTTTCTTTTTCTACAAGCAAAACAGCCAAGTGTGACTATATTAAAATCTCATTTTAGTACTTTCCCATAAAGTTTATTCAAATTCTTTAATTACTGATCTAAGATGGTCTAGGTGATATTCTTCTATGAAGGATTCTGCTTGATTCAAAGCTTTTATTTTCACCAGAATAAGAATTATTTCTTTGACTTCATCCCTGAAAAAAACAACAAAAGGGCATTTTCCCTCTTAGAAATGCAGTGTATAAGGGCACAGTGAAACATCAGTAGTTAATCTGAAACAAAAACTTTAACTGATGCCAATATCTAAAATATACTGTGTAAAGTATTTAGATGCTACCTTCTCCACATAATCATGAAATTCCATCAGAGACTATTAGTGGATATATTCTGGCAAATTTTAATGTGAATGACTATAAAAAAGTAGAAAAAGCACAGAAGAAATCTATCATTAGAAATCTGAACAGTGGTGTGCTGCTATCAGCAGTTTATATGGACTATCATGGTGGAAGTATTTATCCCACAGATATAATCAGACGCTACAATTTGAGGGTTTTTTGTTTGTTTGTTTGTGATTTGAGGTGGTTTGCCAACACCACTGTATTCAAGTCCTTAAACATCTAGTGCTGTGAATGAGATCCAGCCACTGCTGGGTAAATGCCAGGTTGCAGATCTATACTTAACAAATGTTGAGATTTTGAAATGGCTGGGAAAATTAGAAAGACATGAAAAACATGCTTAAATAAAAGGCTTTTGAGTTACAGTTTTAATTCTAAATTCCCCTGTGATACAGTTTTCTGGAAGTGCTTATTTTGGAAGAGATTTGCATTTAAACATACGAACTAATATGCCTGAGGTGTAAAATACTGAGTGATTCTAAAGTTGCATATGAAAACATCTCCTAATTCTACAGTGACAGTCTCAGATTTTTAAAAGTAAAGTACAAATCTTTCTAAAAACTGCCAAGAACAGAAGCCTAAATAATGCTTATGGAGGTACAAATAAAATATGCATTACCTGATTTCATTTCTAGATAATTTACGTGCAGACTGCAGTAAAAACTGGATGAAATTTTCTAGCTGGGGAATGGATGTTCTCATGGCAGAGCTTTGGAACCACTTTTCTGGTAAATATGCTGCTATCTGATAATCAAAACACATGGTTGATTTTTAATGACAGTTATTAACTAAGTACTTTAACATAATCTCATTTAATCCTTATACTATTCATGTTAAGATTCCCTGGAAGATCCCCTGGAGAAGGGAAAGGCTAACCACTCTAGTATTCTGGCCTGGAGAATTCCATGAACTGTGTAGTCCATGGGGTCACAAACACTCAGACACGACTGAACAACTTTGACACACACACTACTCATGTTGGTTGTATTATTCTTCCATATTCTTTTATTCATGGTAAATAACTTTTGAGAATTTCCCCTTTCTTTGTTAAGGTTTTATACTTTAAAGAAAAATCATATTTGGATACCGAAAGCTTAAAGGAGACTACTCTTTATAAATACTTACTAGTACTTGTAATACTTTCATTACTCTCTATTCCTGAGTGATTAAATTGTACAAAACATAATCTATAACTAAACACCAGAAATGTGTAGACACAAAACACTTAGTTAACAAACCTATATTTGGCCCTTTAACAATGCAGGGAGTTAGGGACAGTGACCTATGCACAGATAAAAATCAGTATATTAACTTTACAGTTGGCCCTACATATCTGTGGTTCTGCATCCACAAGTTTAACCAACTGTGGATTGTGAAGTACTCTGGTATGTACTGATATTTATTGAAAAAAAATCCACATAGAAGTGGACCCATGCAGCTTAAATCTGTGCTATTCAAAGGTCAACTGTATAAAATAGGTATATTTAGTGTGATTTCACAATATGACATTAGATGACTTTGTGTATAACCTATATGAACAAATTAGAGTTAAGAAATCAAGGTCATTCTAAGATACACTGTATAAAAAATATATTACAGTTTTCTTCTAATTTAATACATTGCTTTAAATGTCAGTGGCAGCAGAAGGAGTCAATGTATGTGCATTCATTTGTTTCTTTTGGGGAAAAAAACCTCTCAAACAACACTTACTATCATCATGCTAAAGGTAATACATGACTTGGGGAAAAAGTTTTAGAAAAAACCAAAAAATGTAAACAAAAAGGAAAACTTCCTTTTTGGAGAAGGGAGAATTTTTTTAAAAAAGGAGAGAGAATGGGAGCAAGGAAAAATCTGAGATCATACTCTCTCTCTTGGTTATGTTAGTTGCTAAGGTCAGGATCAGTATGCACCTCTAGAAAGTAGAAAGTTGTACTATATATATATATATTAAAATACATTAAAAGAAAGTTCTGGAATGCATGTTTTCTAAAATAAATCTAGTTGGTCAACAGGGAAAACACAGTTGAAAATGATTTATTCTATTTCTTAATCACTTTTTTCAATTATCTAGAAAAAACAGATACACTAGTGGCCTAAGGCAGAAAGTCCTATAAGTCTTGTTATACAAACTCTATCTTTTTAGTTTTAAAACCAGCCCTTAACTGATCTGGAATTTAATGTCATTTACACTTGCTTTTCCCTTGTTTTGTATCACAAGGCTCAATAAAATTCTGAAGGAACTATCTAGCTTTCCCATAAATGATCCTGGGACTTAAAGCCACAGTGTTTTGATCTTGTTTTCCAGCCATAAACTGTGAAGAGAATGTCATATATCCTCTACTGCATAGTAGAGCCTTCTGGTGAAAGAGAACTAAACTGAAATCTGAAACACAACAGGATGGATGAGGATTGAACTATCTGATGAATAATATAGTTAAAAACTACACGATACGAAAACCATAGCTGGGAAAATAATCATTGTCTAGGAATCTGCCTGCAATGCAGAGACCCTAGTTTGATTCCTGGGTCAGGAAGATCCCCTGGAGAAGGGCTAGCCTACCCGCTCCAGTATTCCTGGGCTTCTCTTGTGGCTCAGCTGGTAACGAATATGCCTGCAATGTGGGAGACCGGGGTTCAATCCCTGGGTTGGGAAGAAGTCTTAGGGCTTCCCTTGTGACTCAGCTAGTGAAGAATCCACCTACAATGTGGGAGACCTGGTTTGATCCCTGGGTTAGGGAGATCTCCTGGAAAAGGGAAAGGCTACACACTCCACTCTACTCTTCTCTTGCCTGGAGAATTCCATGAATTGTACAGTCTATGGGGTTGCAAAGAGTCGGATACGACTGACTTTCACACTTTCAGGAACTGCTATCTAACATTACATATACATGTATACTAAAAAAAAAAAAACCTTATATAAGAATATAAATATTTTCCCACATTCTTAGAAAATTACGTCCATTGATTTTTTAACTTAGGATAATTTCCTAGAAGCAAAATTGCTATGTAAAAGTATGTGGACTTTTTTTTAATTTTGGCTGATGGTTCTGTGTTGTGGTGGACGCTTCTCTAATTGTGGCATGCAGGCCATCTAGTTGTGGCACATGGGCTTAGCTGCCCCGTGGCATGTGGGATCTTAGTTCCCTGACAAGGGATTGAACTCAAGTCCCCTGCATTGGAAGGTAGATTCTCCATCACTGAATCACTAGGGAAGTTCCCTAAAAGGGTATGAACTTTAAAGGTTTTATATCGATTGTGCCAAAAGAGTCTCCAGAGTTGTATTCCTCTTCCCACAGTGCAGAAACTATTTCCCAGAATTGCCTCTCCACACTTTCTAGGTGAATGATGTTCCTGGACAGATGTGGGGCTGTTGTTTCCCTGTGCTTATGACAATAACGGAATTACAATGAAAATAACAGCAAAAAAAACAAAAATCCTTACTGAATTATTTACAATTCTCTGATAATATTAATACTATTATATTATATTAATTATTACTATTAATATTTTCAACATGTTTAGAGGTTATTTTGGCATATTCTTTTTTGGGGGGGGATTGCTTTGCCTTTTGGTCATTTTCAATAAGCACATTCAAATTGTGTACAGATTTGTAGAGAGCTTTTAAAAAAATGTGGGTATTTATCCTTGTTATGCACATTATAACTTATTTCTCTGTTTTTCAACTTTCTTTCTATTTAACTTTTTATTATAGAAAGTTCCAAACATAAACAACAAGAGAAAGAATAAGTATGTGCTCAGTCGTGTCCAACTGTTTTGTGATCCATGGACCGTAGGCCACCAGGCTCCTCTTCCATGAGGATTCTCCAGTCAAGAATACTGGAGTGGGTTGCCATGCCCTCCTCCAGGGGATCTTCCCAACTCAGGGATCAAACCCAGGTTTCCCACACTGCAGGCAGATTCTTTACTGCCTGGGCCACAAGGGAAGCCACGAGGGAAGAACAGGTATGGTGAGCCCAATAAACCCATCTTCGAGTTTTAACAATAATCAAACAATCCTGCTACCTTTATTTATTTAATTGGAGGATAATTACAATATTGTGATGGTTTTTGCCATACATCAATACACCAATGAGTGGGCCAGGGGTATACATGGGTCCCCTCCATCCTAAACCCCCTATCCACTTCCCGCCCCACCCCATCCCATCCCTCCAGGTTGTCACAGAGTACCCTGTGTCACACATTAATTTCCCGTTGTTTGGCAATGTACATTTTTCAGTGCTATTTTCTCAAATCATCTCACCCTCTCCTTCTCTCACTGAATCCAAAAGTCTGTCCTATACATCTGTGTCTTTTTTGCTGTGTCGAATACTTCATGTTGATGTATGGCAAAACCAATACAATATTGTAAAGTAATTTTGTGTCTCCTTTGCTGTCCCACCCATAGGATTATCAGTACCATCTTTCTAGATTCCATATATATGTGTTAATATACAATATTTGTCTTTCTCTTTCTGACTTACTTCACTCTGTGTAATAGGCTCTGGGCTGATCCACTCATTAGAACTGACTCAAATGCAATCCTTTTTACAGTCCTGATACCTTTCTGTTTAATGTTTTTTGGTTGACCAAAAATCTTATCAAATCTATTACCTTTTCTCACCACTTTTTTTTTTTGCACTAAAGTTCAGAAAGGACTCCCTTAACATCAGGTATAGTCATTTATCTTCCTAGTACAATATTTTATAGTTTTTTTTTTTACACTTAAATTTTTTACTTTAGCTATACTTTACATTGGTATTTAAGTGAGAGGTGAGGCTCTAACAGTCATTTTGTAAATAGTCAACCAGTATACTAATTTTTAAATATTGGATTCTCCCGGATTTCTAGTCTGTTAAATTAATTTGTTATTAAAGTAACACAATTTAAATTATTTATAAAATTTTAATAACTTTTAAAAATGATAAAATGATGATCAATTTCTATACAACTTACCTGGCTGCACTTTTTAACAACATCTGGGCCAGGTATGGCATTGACAAGAGCTATAATAAGGTAACGATTCAGCAGCTTCCCTAGTCCTAACTCTTGCAAGGTGTCTTCTGGGAGGAGTTCATTCCAAAGAAGAATATTGCTGAAGAGCTAAAATACAACAAAATTTCAAGTGACTATGTACCTTTTCTCCAAAGGAAAACTGTAATAGTCTCCAACAAACAAAAAGCTGGTCAAACTGTAAAACTCTCACCACAATTAGCACTGTTGGGACCATCAATTTTAGAATAGAAAACATTTCTGAGTAAACACTTGATTCTTTTCAACCTGCACATATTTCTTCATCCTATCTTCTTTTTTTTTTAGGATAATTGCTCAAAATCTATTTCAAATTACCTTGCTGGAGCTTTTCCAGATCAATAATCTTCCTTCTCAATCAGTTCTCTCTTGGAGGCTGGGGCCATCGGATATAAGACTGCAGGACCCCAGGATTCATAAAAGCACTGATGTTAAAGCCAGTTGTATTGTTACCCATATGTGACCTTGAGAAATCAATCAAACCTGAGAACCTCACTGCTCTAATATAGAAAATAAGATTAATAATAACCTGTGAGTTTGGAGATATTTTGGGTAAAATCCTTTTAAGAAACTCTAATAAAATTCTAATCAAAATAATATGGGTTGCATTTCTCTCCTATAAATGCAGATCTTTATGTGAATTTTATGGTAGCTTCCATCTTCTTTCCATTACTAAATTTATTACATAAGTGCTAAACTACATCCTATTGTACTAACATGCAGTGCTTTTTCACAATGTCATTGTTGATGTTGCTCCCTCTTCCTGAAAAGCCTTTTTCCTGACCCAACCGTATGACAAGTATTGATTCACCCTATCAAAACTATTCTTGCTGAGGTCATTCATGACCTTATAATTATGGGCTTCCCTGGTGGCTCAGAGGGTAAAGCGTCTCACCTTGTAATTGTGAAATCCAGTAAACATTTTCAGTCTTCCTTCTAATTCTCTTCAGTGGCATTAATACTTTGTTCTCAAAAGCCCTTCATTTAGTTTTCTGATGCCACTCTCTTGTGACCATTCTTAGTTTAACAGCTTATTCATAAGGCCTGTCTGAAGACTTCACTTTGTCTGCCCACTGCTTCTTCTGCTCAGGTGTTGTCATTCATGACCATGCCTCCAAACACTGCCTAAATGTGACTGACTCCCAAATCTCCAGCTCAGATCTGTCTCCTGTAATTCAGACTCATGTATTCAAGTGCCTCCCTTTATCCCAAAGATATCTTACATCCACTATGTCCACTTATCTTTCCTTCCAAACATTTTCTTCCTTCTCCAATGCCCTCAAAGAATGCCACCGTAAGTTAATAGGGTACCAAAGTCAGAAACTTGGCTAGCACTCTACATTCTTCACGGTAGGATTAATTCTGTAATCAGTCATTGGGTTCTTTTGATGCTTCATCCTAAAAATCTTTTGAAACACTCTTTTCCTTACTGTCCCCATTGCCACTGATTCAGCACCAATTTCATCCTTTATTGTTTAGATTAGACCCAGGTTAGAGAACTATGGCCTGTGAGTTAAATCCAGCTTATGTTCTGTTTTCATAGAGTTGGTGAACTAAGAATGGCTTTTATAATTTTAAATGATTGAAAAATAGAGTACTTTAAGACATGAAAATTATATGACAGTCAAATTTCAGTGTCCATAAAGTAAAGTTTTACTGAAACACAGACATGCTCATTTATTTACATATTGTCTATGACTGCTTGCACTACAGTGACAGAGCTGAACAGTTCAACAGACATTATACGACCTACAAAAACTGAAAATACTTACTGTCTGGTTCTTTATAGAAGAATTTTTCTGATCGTCATTATATAGTAAACTTTTATGGAAAGAAAAAATTTTTTTATTTTTGCAGTTTTCTGCTTACCTTTAGACCTGACCAGAACTGTCTTTCTTGAAACTTTGCATGTGGTGATGTTCTGTTTTCTACAGCACTAATTTAAAGCAAAAGAAAGAAAATGCAAGTAACTGTTCATCTTTCAGAAACAGAGTTTAAAGAACTGAATGGTTACTTTTTTTTTAATCGACCAAACTAAGTCTTAACAATATAATTGAAGGTGCTCTGGTGATATCTAATAAAATTACTAATGTATGTACACTCTTATTCAACAAATCCATGTTTGAGAATGCCTTCTATAGATACATTTGCATATGTACAGGATACTGTGTCCATAAAATTGTTCACAACACTGTAACGGTTTACTGCTTACATGTTCATCAACTACAATTTGGCCATATAATGGCATATTGTACAGCTAAAAAAGCATGAGGAAACATCTGTGGATGATACAAAAAGATCTCAAAGATGTACTAAGTCAAAGTAAGGCACAAAACAATGGTTGTGACTATAATATACTTACTTTGCTACAAAAAAGAGGGGGAAATAAGATTAATTCTAATTGCATTGTAAGTATTAAAATTCTATCTAAAGTATTTAATTCTAAATGCAGAGAGAAATTCCAAAAAGGTAAAAAAAAAAAAAAATTACCAACAGTGAGTATTCCTGCATGTATACAGAAAAGAAGGCAAAAACTGGGTGGATGGAAGTCACGAGCAGGAGAGAATAAGACTTTTCATTCTAAACATTAGTAAAAATTTTAAATACACATTCTTACTTTTTAACTGTGCAGATATATTAGTTACCTAAAACATTGAAAGTGAAAGTCGCTCAGTCATGTCTGACTCTTTGCGACCGCATGGACTATACAGTCCATGGAATTATCTGGACCAGAATACTGGAGTGGGTAGCCTTTCCCTTCTTCAGGGGATCTTCCCAACCCAGGAATCAAAGCCAGGTCTCCCGCATCGCAGATGGATTCTTTACCAACTGAGTCATCAGGGGAGCCCTGAAGGCTCTAAAACATTACAAATCTTAATTGTTGTTGTTAAATCAGGTCTGACTCTTTTGTGACCCCATGGAAGGTAGTCTGCCAAGTTCCTCTGTCCACGGGATTTCCCAGGCAAGAATACTGGAGTGGGTTGCCATTTCCTCCTCCAGGGCATCTTCCCAACCTAGGGACTGAACCTGCATTTCCTGCATTAGCAGGTGGTTTCTTTACCACTGAGCAATCTGGGAAGTCAACAAACCTTAATTCGGGTGAATTTTTACATGCAGGCATCTTTTCAGGATTCAAATTAACTAGCAAACTTAGTTCTTTTTTCCTTTCCATAGAACTCTTTGATCATGTGAGTACTCACTGTAGAGTGAGCTTCAGTCCATAATCCATTACTACAATTAATGCTTTCTTAGCAAATTACCAATATGCATCAAATACTCCTTGTCTGATCATTTAGAAGTATATATATATTTCAAAGATGTAGTTTCTGGCCCCTCAGTGATGTTCCAGGCCTTATTTTGAGCTTTCCGTGTCAGGCATTATTCTAAGCACTCTCTTCATCTTCACAGTCTCCTATGAGATAGGCATTAATTTAATGTCCATTTTATATACAAAGACACTGATGCATGGAAAGACGCTTGGTCTTGACCCAAGGCGAATCTGCACTCCAGAGTCTGTGTTTCTAACTACCTGGCTATCCAACTGTCATGTTCTCAGGACTATCATTACATCATACATGGCATATAGAAGGGGATTAAGAAATATTTGCTGAAATATCAATTTACATCTTAATAGGTATGTGTGTTTTGAAAACAATATGTTTAATTTCTTCTACATTATACTCTTAAATGAATCTGTATTGCAGGAGTAATTATTTCATAAAATCTAGAAATTAGCAACTCTTACCTCTTTGGATACAGAGGAATAAAAACATCATCTTCTATTGCCTTCTTCATTCTTGAAACAATGGATTTAAGTAAATCCTATTTTTAAAAAATGCAAAAGCATCAGTGACAGTCATAGATAGAAAGGTATGAACCAAAAAAAAAAAGAAATGTATGAACCAAAAGAAGCAATTTTAACAGAATAGTGCAAATTTGTACACACTCAAAGACCTAGGTGTTACAGTAATTGTAAATTAGATACATGAGAACTTCATTCATCCATGTGGTTGCATACTGCAGTGGCTGGTGCCTTTTCATTGCAGCATAGTATTCTGTTGCATGATAGAACATTTATTTAGCTGGTCTTTGGTTTAGGGGTTATTATGAATCACGTTACTATATAAATTCCTGTAGAGCATGTCTTTTAGTATGCATGGGCATATATTTCTAATGGGTATATATGTAGAGATGGAATTGCTAGAATCCAGTTCATGTCAACATTGGAGAGAATGCCAAGTTGTTTTCTGAAATAGGGGTATCCCATTTATAGTCCCACTCATCAGTATGAGAAATCCTGATCCCCTACACCTTTAATAAGTCGTATTTTTAGGGTTTTTAAAAGCTTGCAATTCTGGTGAGTATGTCAGTTAGTCGGTTCAGTCACTCAGTTGTGTCCGACTCTTTGCGACCCCATGGACTGCAACAGGCCAGGACCCTGTGTCCATCACCAATCCCCAGAGTTTACTCAAATTCATGTCTATTGAGTTGGTAATGCCATCCAACCATCTCATCCTCTGTCGTCCCCTTCTCTCCCGCCTTCAGTCTTTCCCAGCATCAGGATCTTTTCCCGTAAGTCAGTTCTTCACATCAGGTGGCCAAAGTTGGGAGTTTCAGCTTCAAAATCAGTCCTTCCAATGAATATTCAGGACTGATCTCCTTTAGGATGGACTGGTTGGATCTCCTTGTAGTTCAAGGGACTCTCAAGAGTCCTCTCCAACACCACAGTTCAAAGCCATCAGTTTTTCAGTGCTCAGCTTTCTTTATAGTCCAACTCTCACATCCATACATAACTACTGGAAAAACCATAGACTTGACTAGATGGACTTTTGTCGGCTAAGTAATGTCTCTGCTTTTTAATATGCTGTCTAGGTTGGTCATAACTTTTCTTCCAAGGAGCAAGCATCTTTTAATTTCACTGCTGCAGTCACCATCTGCAGTGATTTTGGAGCCCCGCAAAAATAAAGCCTGTCATTGTTTCCACTGTTTCTCCATCTATTTGCCATGAAGTGATGGGACCGGATGCCATGATCTTAGTTTTCTGAATGTTGAGTTTTAATCCAGCTTTTTCACTCTCCTCTTTCACTTTCATCAAGAGGCTTTTTAGTTCTTCTTCACGTTCTGCCATAAGGGTGGTGTCCTTTACATATCTGAGGTTATTGATATTTCTCCTAGCAATCTTGAGCCAGCTTGGGCTTTACCCAGCCCAGCATTTCTCATGAGGTACTGTGCATATAAGTTAAATAAGCAGGGTGACAATATATAGCCTTGACGTACTCCTTTCCCAATTTGGAACCAGTCTGTTGTTCCATGCACAGTTCTAACTGTTGCTTCCTGACCTGCATACAGATTTCTCAAGAGGCAGGTCAGGTGGTCTGGTATTCCCATCTCTTTCAGAATTTTCCACAGTTTGTGGTGATCCACACAATCAAAGACTTTGGTATAGTCAATAAAGCAGAAATAGATGTTTTTCTGGAACTCTCTCGTTTTTTCGATAATCCAACGGACATTGGCAATTTGCTCTCTGGTTCCTCTGCCTTTTCTAAAACCAGCTTGAACATCTGGAAGTTCTCGGTTCATGTACTGTTGAAGCCTGGCTTGGAGAATTTTGAGCATTACTTTACTAGCATGAGATGAGTGCAATTGTGTGGTAGTTTGAGCATTCTTTGGCATTGCCTTTCTTTGGGATTAGAATGAAAACTGACCTTTTCCAGTCCTGGGGCCACAGCTGAGTTTTCCAAATTTGTTGGTATATGGAGTGCAACACTTTCACAGCATCATCTTTTAGGATTTGAAATAGCTCAACTGGAATTCCATTACCTCCACTAGCTTTGTGCATAGATGCTTCCTAAGGCCCATTTGACTTCACATTCCATGGTGTCTGGTTCTAGGTGAGTGATCATACCATTGTGATTATCTGGGTCATGAAGATGTTTTTTGTAGAGTTCTTCTGTGTATTCTTGCCGCCTCTTAATATCTTCTGTTTCTGTTAGGTCCACACCATTTCTGTTCTTTATTGAGCCCATCTTTGCATGAAATGTTCCCTTGGTATCTCTATTTTTCTTGAAGAGATCTCTAGTCTTTCCCATTCTATTGTTTTCCTCTATTTCTTTGCACTGATCACTGAGGAAGGCTTTCTTATCTCCCATTGCTATTCTTTGGAACTCTGCATTCAAATAGGTATATCTTTCCTTTTCTCCTTTGCTTTTCACCTCTCTTCTTTTCACAGCTATTTGTAAGGCCTCCTCAGATAGCCATTATGCCTTTTGGCCTTTCTTTTTCTTGGGGATGGTCTTGATCCCTGTCTCCTGTACAATGGCACAAACCTCCATCCATAGTTCTTCAGGCACTCTGTCTATTAGATATAGTCCCTTGAATTTATTTCTTACTTCCACTGTATAATCGTAAGGGATTTGATTTAGGGCAGACCTGAATGGTCTAGTAGTTTTCCCTACTTTCTTCAATTTAAGTTTGAATTTGGTGATACTGAATAGTTTGCCTTGGAAATGAACAGAGATCATTCTCGTTTTTGAGATTGCATCCAAGTACTGCATTTCGGACTCTTTTTTTGACTACAATGGCTACTCCATTTCTTCTAAGGGATTCTTGCCCACAGTAGTAGATATAAGGGTCATCTGAGTTAAATTCACCCACTCAAGTCCATTTTAGTTCACTGATTCCTAAAATGTTGACGTTCACTCTTGCCATCTCCTGTTTGACCACTTCCAATTTTCCTTGATTCAAGGGCCATTAGATGTCAGTTAAGAATGAGAAACAAACTTCTCTCCTACACCTTCCACAGATTGTTCTTAGTATACCTCTCAAGATTATGCAGAACAAATCTAATCATCCTTCCATATGAAAACTTCAGATTTTAAGATTGATATCTCACTTTTCTATATTTTCTCTTTCTCATACCATCTTAGGCACTCTCTATTTAATATACTTTAACCTAAAATTAAATGCAAATAGCCCAGGGAAATGAAGAAAGCACATATAACAATTTTATTCAAAAGAGCAGACACCTAAAGGATGAACTTCCATTAGTCTTTCTGCTACTCAAGTGACACTGTTGACTCATACTGAGTTTATGGACAATTACAATCCCCTCTGTTTTTCCTGTATTGCTTTAAAGTTGTGCCTCTCCCATCTTTTATTTATGCAGTTGAATTTTTGAACACAGTGGCAGGACATTATGTATATTCTTCTTACATATTATATTTTGAGAGTCAGTCCTTTTCTCAGTGTTTTGAAATTCTTTTGGATTCTAATTCTGTTATCCATAGATTTATGATAGAATTCCTAGTCTTCTGCCATTGAGAAATTTCATTAGCATGTATTTTACATACTCCAATTCAATAAAAATACCAAACAGAACAAAGCTGAGAGGATTCCAGCCTTATGAATCAGTATTCTTTAGGTATACTTTTACTGGTTTTCTTTGTATCTAACTGTACCCTATTTTCCCCCCATTTGATCTGTAAGAAAATTATAACATATTTAAATAATTATTTACTGTACCTGTACAGTATCTTACTTAGTGGAAGTAACTGAGATATTAGGAATATGGAAGAATATGCTTTGACAAATATTTGGTTTTAGGAACCCTATCAATGAGAGGTTACAGTAATCACTGCTTTCTTAAGTGTTCATAATCCATCTCTGCAATAATCTATTTTAGAACTTCAGAATTAAAACTATTCTCACCAGGCATTAGCTTACAGAATCATTTACTTTTCACTTGAAAATCAGGAACTGTGGTGTCTGATTGGTGCTTTTGGAGCCTTTCTCATTCTCTTCAATTCTTTGAACATCACTAAGAAAAACAGAGTAAGCTCACCAGCAAACTGTGTTACTAACCTGGAATATTACATAGTACACTGATTCTCAAGTAGGAGTAACTTTGCCATGCTTCAGAATATTTTATAAGTCTAGAGATATTTTTGGTTGTCAAGACTGGGAACTGCTACTAGCATCCAGTGAGTAGAGACCAGGGAGCTTACTGCACAGAACAGACTCACACAAAGAAATATTGGTTCCAAATGCCAAGAATGCCAAAGCTGAAAAGTCCTAATATAGTTGTAGTCTCCTACTAAAGCCAAAAACCCATTTCCAACATTCACAGTAGGAGGGTTTTCAGAATTAAGATTACCAGTATAAAAACTTCATGAGTGAATCCATAAACTGTTTAAAGACTTCAGTGGTTACAAAATGCCAGGCCTGCCACTGTTAAAAGTGATCTTTTAAAGTGACTTGGCCCTCTAGGCCCCAGCTTCCTCACCTGTAAAAATGTAATTAAAATCAACATGTTTTACAAGGTTTTGAGGATCAAATGTGGAAAATGTGGAAGTGTTTAAAAAACTGTACATGTAAATGTACTATTTACATTTAGACTATAATTACATAATCCCATGTAGAGAGCAAATATAGGATTATATAGCTGTTTGCTTGTTTGCTTGCTCTAACATACTCGTCTTGGTTCTATGCTTTGTAACAACACAAAATAAATTTATTCCTTCATCAAACATAAACATTACCTCCAAGTACATCTTCTTTCAAGTTGAATCTAATTCTTGCATGATTTTCACATGTTTTTATCCTGTTGGAGGTGAGTGGAAAATGCCCTTTCTCCTTCAGTTGCTATGATGTTCAAATCCTATTCTTTCCTTTAGGTCCTTGCTCGATGCCACATGTAACAAAAATTCTTTCACTGCTGAAATTTCTCTCTCCAGGCTCTTTTTTGAAGCTTCACAGCACATTATCTGAGCCTCTCATGGAGAGGCAACGTGGTCGGTGAGATGAGTTTGGGTTTTAAAGTGAGACTGAGTGCATGTGTGCTTAGTCGCTTCAGTCGTGTCTGACTCTTTGCAATCCCATGGACTGTAGTCTGCCAGGCTCCTCTGTCCATGGGATTCTCCAGGCAAGAATCCTGGAGTGGGTTGCCATACCCTCCTCCGGGGGATCTTCCCGATCCTGGGATCCAATTCACATCTCCTGTGTGTTCTGCATCACAGGCAGATTCTTTACCACTGAGCCTCTGGGGATGCCCAAAGTAAGACTAACCAAGGTACAAATCTTAGTTCTAACTCAAGGTACTGTGAACAGGTTTCTGTGATTCAGATTCTTCATCTGTAAGATGAAGCTATCATCTGTTATTTAAAAATTATTTATTTTTGGCTACTCTGGGTTTTCGCTTCTACTCAGGCTCTTCTCCAGTTGCAATGAGCATGGGCTTCTCTTGTTGCAGAGCACGGGCGCACAAGCTTCAGTGATTGCGGCTCCCAGGCTCTACAGCACAGGCTCAACAGCTTGGTACATGGGCTCAGTTGCTCCACTGCATGTGGGATCTTCCTGGACCAGGTATCAAACCCATGTCTCCTGCGCTGGCAGGCGGATTCTTTACCACTGAGCTACCAGGGAAGCCCTATCACCCATTTTTAACAGGATTGCTGGGACTAAGTGGGCTGACACAGGAATAAGACCTAACAGAGTACCGAGTACATAGCAGGAATTAGACAAGTAAGTCTTGCAATTCCCACTTACTTCCTACTTCAAATAACAGTTTATATGTAGCTTTTTTCCTCTAAGATTACATGATTCTTGATGGCAGAATCATGCTGGTATCCTCTTCTCTCTTTTTCTTCTTACAGCTTCCCTCCTTCTTTACTTGGAACTTATTGGTGCACAGAATATGAATATGACATGTCTCCTCGCTTTTCAACTACTCTGATTATTCCACTCTGGGTTTCCTCCAGTCTGTGAATCTCTCTCTTAATTCTCTTAAAACTCAACATAAAATTGTCTTACCCTTTTAACTGCATCAATCTACAATATTATTATCAACAAACAAAATGATTTTAAAAAGAGTACTGCAATAAAAGATTCAAGAAACTCTCACCACAGCCTCTGAAAAGTTCCTTCCTCTTTATGTCTTATGTTCAGTAAAACTCAATTCTACATTATGCTGAGAATCTATCCTATTAAACTTTGAATCCTCAAAGAGCTACCTGTTCTTGACTATGCAGATTACAGACAACGAATTAAAATACTGAATGTTAGTCTAGTTTTAAAATTACTTTGCCAACAAAGGTCTGTCTAGTCAAGGCTATGGTTTTTCCAGTAGTCATGTATGGATGTGAGAGTTGGACTGCGAAGAAAGCTGAGTGCCGAAGAATTGATACTTTTGAACTGTGGTGTTGGAGAAGACTCTTGAGAGACCCTTGGACTGCAAGGAGATCCAACCAGTCCATTCTAAAGGAGATCAGTCCTGGTTGTTCTTTGGAAGAACTGATGCTAAAGCTGAAACTCCAGTACTTTGGCCACCTCATGTGAAGGGTTGACTCACTGGAAAAGACTGTGATGCTGGGAGGGATTGAGGGCAGGAGGAGAAGGGAACGACAGAGGATGAGATGGCTGGATGGCATCACCGACTTGATGGATTTGAGTTTGAGTGAACTCCGGGAGTTGGTGATGGACAGGGAGGCCTGGCGTACTGCGATTCATGGGGTTGCAAAGAGTTGGACATGACTGAGCGACTTAACTGAACTGAACTGAAGGTCCTAGTATTACTAGATTTTTGCCAAAAGAACAAATGTAATTAGCTTTCTTTTCTTTTAGAAGGAATCAATGTGTACTAATGTATTTATGCTTGTTCATCTCTGCACGGCCAATGTACATTCACAAATCTGAAAAACAGGTGGTTGGGCCATGAGACCTGTTGAACAAATCAGACCATTGAACAGAGAGAAATATGCTAATAAGAATGAAAGTAATAATCTGGGTCTTACTGCATGTTTGTGTGTTCTATGATAATGATTATGATTTCTGTAAGAACATTTGGAAATATCAAGGTGTATCCTTTCATATTACTAATTATATTGAGCAACAAATGGTCGGTCCTAAATATTTTTCATCAATAGTGTTCTGATAATTGCTTCTGCATCGTCTGAAAACAAAGATTTATAATAAATTATATTGATTTAAAAGTAAATTAAGAAATTTATAATTCTAGACATTATTACCTGTTTGCCTTTATTAACTTCATTTTCACAAGTGGACTGTTCTTCAAGAATCACTCTGCACTGCGTTATTAAACTTGTTGTCTGTGTGGTTGACAAGGGATCCCAAATGAATTCTACAAAGCCTGAAACAAAAATTTTCAGTGGTACACAGTTTAGTTACTGGACTACTTTGCTTGTCACATATAAACAATTAAGGCCTTTTGCAAATGCTACTTCCCTCCTCTTGTGGTTTAAAAAAATCAAGGCCAATTGTACATTATGTATTTGCATACGTACTCAATTTTCTTGTCTTTTGGGGTTTTGCTGAAGTTGTATGGCTCAACTGCAACTCTAGGTATATCACCTTGTCACAGTGTTGGTGCCTGCAACCATGCAGTTAAAACATGACTGGAAAAAAGTACACTTTAAATTGATCACCATGACACTCCCGTGAGATCAAAACACTGCCCAGCGATCACATTTTGTTTCTCTGGCCCATTCTCTTTCCCTCTTGCAAGACAGTTATTTCCTGCCTTCTCCTTCCTCCTTGCTCTCAGTTTAATGGACTTTACTCTTCCAGATGACTATTTCTTATGATTTCTTTTCTCCACCCTTGCTCTCACTGTGAGTTGATTTGATGAGAAAAACAGAATCAAAGAGAAGAGAAGCTCCACAAGCACCTACCATAGCATCTACGACTCTAGCAGCATCTGTGCCCATAAATTCTAGCTTGCCTCCCATTTCCATGGATGAAGCACTAGCCTCCTTGCTAATGCCAACCTTTTATTTGTACAAAAGACTCCAACCCCTTTGGCTTACTTGAAGATTCTGCTCCTGGAATTCTGCCCTCTCACTTCAGTATCACCATCACTTCTACTGGATCTTTTCCATCACTCTACAATTTTTTCTCTTGTATTAAAAATAATCCCTCTGTTGACTCTACTTTCCTCTCTAGAGCTGCCCTATTTCTTTCCTCCATTTTACAACAAAATTACTCAGCAAATGTTGAAACTTTCTATCTCCAATTTCTTTCCTCAAACTCCTGAATTCACTTCAGTTAGGCCTTAGCTCCAGCTGTTCCCCTAAACTACTCTTATCAAGTCACAGATAACTTTCACATTGCAAAATCTAATGGCTGATTCTAGTCTCCGTCTGATTTAACAGCAATAACTACAACATTTTTTTTTTAAACTTGGCTTCCAGGATACTGCTGGTTTCTCACTGACCTCTCTAGTCTCCTTTATTGTCTGCTTGTATTCCTGTTTTCTTTCTAAATGCTGGACCTCAGGACTCAGGTCACTTATCCTCTCTTTCCTATTTATATTTATACCGTTAGTATGTCAAGTCAGTTTTGTGGCTTTAAATGCTATCTATGTGCTGATACACTCCAAATTTAAATCTCCTACATAGATCTGTCCTTTAGACTCATATATTTAACAGCCTAGTTGACAGCTCCATTTGGATGACAGGCATCTTAAACCCAACAGGTGTCAAACTGAGTTCTTGCCATACCTCCTACCCAAAACTTGCTCCTCTCAGTCTTTTCCATCTGAGAAAATGGCAACTCTGTCCTTCCAGCTGCTCAGGCCAAAAACCACTTAGTCATTCTTGATTCCTCTCTTTCTCTCTTGCTTCACAATCCATATCAAATTCTGTTAGTGTTAATACTTTTGAAATATATACAGAATTTGACCACTTTCCAGCCACCTCCATTTTTAACACTCAAGTCAAACCACCGTTGCTTAGATTACTGAAAAAGCTTCATAACTGATCTGCATACAGTTCATTCTTAACACAGGAACCAGAAGAAGTCTGTTTTAATGATAAGGCAGATCTTGCCACTTCTCTGCTCAAAACTCTCCAATTGCTTCTTGCTCACTTACAGTAAAAGTCCTTACAAACGATTATTAGGCCCCATATGACACAGCCACTGTTATCCTGCTAACCTCTTCTTACTGTCCCTATTGCTCACTCTACTAAAGTTACTCTGGCCTGTCTGCTGTTTTTCAAGTAAATCAGGCTAGCGCCTGCCTCAGGGCCTTTGCCTGTGCTGTTTCTACTGCCTAGGATGCTGTCACCTCAGACACTCATTTGGCCCACTTCTTTACTTCCTTTTGGAAATCTGCTCATTTGTGACCTTCCCAGGAAGCCCTTCCCTGGCCAAACTATTTTAAATTGCACTCCTCTTTCATAATTTGTATCTTTCCTCCTTACTTTATTTTTCTCCTCGGCCCTTGTAACTAACACACTATAGATTTTACTTGTTCATCGTTTGTCTCCTTCACAGAATGAAAGCTCCATAACATCAGGGATTATTATTTTGTTCACTGATGTATATGCTGAAGTTAACAACTGTGCTTGACTCTTGTAAAATACAAGTTAAATAATTTTTAAAAAATTTAAATAGGTAAAAAAAAAAAACACTCCAAACCAAATATAAAACTGATTTCTCAGGCATCTAGAAGGTTAGGCTTGTAATAATCTTGGAAATATTTGGCCAACTAATACTGAGAGTCTATTATGTGCCTAGCATTAACTATTAGAAATACAGCAATAAGATTAGGTTTGCCTCAGAACAATTTTGTCTAATGTCAAATACAAATATATTATATACATATAAGTATAGTTGTTTAGGTAAGCAATTATAATGTACCATCCTAAGGATTAGAGTACTTCAGGAACCCTGAGAAGGTATGCCTAACCCAGTTCCTAGAAATGATGTCTATACAGAGTTCCGAAAGATGAAGAGGAGTTAGTTAGCTACATGAAACAGGTATAGAGTTAAGGGATTTGTCAGGTGGATGGAGTGTAGAAGACGTAAAGGCCAAGGAGAAGACAGCTTCAGACCAGTAGAGGTGGAGATGAGGGGAAGGAGGAGCCAAGCTTGGCAAAAGATGGGGCTACAGAACTACTAAGTGAAGTGAAAGTCAGTGAAAGTCACTCAGTCGTGTCCGACTCTTTGTGACCCCTTGGACTATACAGTCCATGGAATTCTCCAGGCCAGAATACTGGAGTGGGTAGCCTTTCCCTTCTCCAGGAGATCTTCCCAACCCAGGAATCAAACCCAGGTTTCCCACATTGCAGGCGGATTCTTTACCAGCTGAGCCACCAGGGAAGCCCAAAGAACTACTAAACAGAGACAAAATCCTGAAAGTCCTAGAACGCATGTTAAAGAGATTAGACTTCAACCTAAAGGCAGTTTAGAATAAAGTGTTTTAAGTGAAGTATGACAGAATCAGACTTACATTTTAGATCACCATGGCTGAAGTATAGAAAATGGGTTAGAAAAAGGTAATGGATATGGCAACTGCTTATATAAAGAAGTAAGAAAAAAGCAGGAGTAGATGACTTGGAGGTTCTGGTTTGAATATGTGGGTAGGTGGAGGTACCATTTTCTAGAAAAGTAATATAAGAGGAACAAGTCTGAAACAAAGATGACAAGTGTGATTTTGCATTTGGAATTTGAGTTGCCAAGTATATATATTCAGAAGTTACTCTGATATGAGATCTGGTGCTCTAAGAAGAGATCTGAACTTGTTCTTCCAATTCTTTTTGATTGAAAATCAAGCAGAAAAGCACTGTCCAAAAGAACTTTCTCTGATGAAAGAAAAAAACATCTGACATCTGCATAATTTAATGTGATAGTCATGAGTGATATATGGCTACTGAAGAACACAGATATAGATGGCATTAGAGGAGAGTATGCAATTACCCAGGAAGCTCAAAAAGAGCTATTGTAAAGTGAAGTGTTTGGAATTTTCAGATGAATACTTAAATGAGGCATATATATTCTATGCTATCATTAATAACGCTAAGAGCTAAAAGTAAATGGCTAAAAGCACTCTCTTTCCAAGATACCCCACGATTGCACTGTAAATTATTCTGAGGAAAATCTTTAAAGTTTAGTCAAGTTGGCTGAGAAGCAATATAAAGCAGGTTGCTTTAGTTTTTAAGAGTTTGCAGACTTTCCAGTCAGAATCCATTCTCAGTGACATGCTGGAACAGATCCTTATCAAGTATAATTTCAGATAAAACAAGTTCAGACTGAGGCACAAGCATCAACGCCCAACGGCTCTGAGTGCTAGTAGGAAAAGTAAGGGAAATAAATGTAGTAATGTTTTTTTAAAGAAAGAAGAAACTCACCATACACAAAAATAAACTCAAAAGGGATTAAAGACCTAAATGTAAGGCCGGACACTAAAAAAACTTTCAGAAGAAAACACAGACATGACACTCTCTGATATAAATTGCAGCAAGATCTTTTTTGATCCAACTCCTAGAGCAATGAAAATAAAAACAAAAATTAACAAATGGGATTTAATTTAACTAAAAGAGTTTGCACAGCAAAGGACCATAAGCAAAATAAGAAGATAACCCTCAAAATGAGAAAATATTTGCAAACAATGCAACTAACAAAGGGATTAATCTCCAAAATATACAAACAGCTCACGCAACTCAATATCAAACAATAAGTAACCCAGAAGGCAGGGGATCTAAACAGACATTTTTCTAAAGAAGACATATAGATGGCCAGATAGCACATGCAAAGATGACCAACATCAGAAATGCAAATCAAAACTACAATGAAGCATCACCTCACACAGGTCAGAATCAGTTCAGTTCAGTCGCTCAGTCGTGTCCGACTCTGCGAGCCCATGAATCGCAGCACGCCAGGCCTCCCTGACCATCACCAACTTCCAGAGTTCACTCAGACTCACGTCCATCGAGTCGGTGATGCCATCCAGCCATCTCATCCTCTTGTCCCCTTTTCCTCCTGCCCCCAATCCCTCCCAGCATCAGTCAACTCAGTTTTCCAATGAGTCAACTCTTCGCATGAGGTGGCCAAAGTATGGCCACCATCAAAAAATTTACAAACAATAAATGCTGGAGAGGGTGTGGAGATAAGGGAACCCTCCTACACTGTTGGTGGAAATGTGAATTGCAACAGCCACTATGGAGAATAGTATGGAGCTTCCTTAAAAAGCTGAAAACAGAACTACCAGATAACCCAGCAATCTCACTCCTGGGCATATAACCCAGAGAAAAACCATAACTGGAAAAGATACACTCACCCCAATGTTCACTGCAGCATTATTTACAATAGCCAGGACATGGAAACAAGCTAAATGTCCATCAATAGAGGCATGGATAAAGAAGATATGGTAATATTCCATTATATACCATGGAATATTATCACCCAGACATAAAAAGACAAAAAATGCCATCTGCAGTAACATGGATGAACCCAGACTGTCATACTGAGTGAAATAAGTCAGACAAAGACAGACAAATATCATGTGACATGGTTTCTATGTGGAATCTAAAAATAAGGCTACAAACAAACTTATTTATGAAACAGAAGTAGAGTCATGGCTGTAGAAAACAAACTTACAGTTACCAGGGGATAAATGTGCGGAGGAATAAATTGGGAGATTTGGATTGACTAGACACACTACTATTATACAGATAACTAGTAAGAACCTGCAATACAGCACAGGAAAATCTACTCAAAACTCTGTAATGGCCTATATGGGAAAGGGATCTAAAAAAAAAATGTGGATATATGTATAACTGATTCACTTTGCCATACACTTGAAACTAACACAACATTATAAATCAACCATACTCCGATACAAATTTTTAAAAAAAGAAGGAGAAGAAATGTAAGGGGAGAAGTTAAGGGAAAGACATACACATAGTAGAGATCGAAGTGTGCCACTAATAAATGACTTATAAAAGTAACTAATAAAAATAATGCGAATGTCACAAATACTAAAGGTCCAAGAGTATCAGGGGTTTGATAGCCAATCACTTGCACAAACAAGCTGTTTTTAATCAGCTTAAATTATAAATCTGTTGATTTTTACTGTATATTACAGTTGTGTCCAAAAACAAAAAAATTGTGACTGTAACAGAAATTACTGATCTTATACTTAGCTAAAGAACAATTTAATTTTATCAAGATTATAAAATAGTACCTATAAGTCGAGGAATAACTGTTTTGTTGATAACAGTAGACAAGATTTTCTTATCAGAACTATCTTCCTTCTTTGAATCTTCCATACTGCAATCTATAAATTCTTCTACAGATGTGAACCATGGCATCTGTTTTAAACCTATGGAATCAAACTTATAAATAAAATTATCCAAGTTATAAATAAATTCTTAATCTTTATCTTTAAATAGTTAACTTTTTCAGTAATTACCAGAGCTTTTCTAAGGATCAAAGGAGAATAATTCCATATTTTAACCCAACGTATACAGTGGGCTACAGTTTATAGGGTCACAAAGAGTTGGACATGACTGAAGTGATAGCACTCACGCACATAATGGTACTAGACCACCAAGGCTAGACAGGATGACACGACTAACACATGATGTCTAGACAGTGAGACAGGATACTACATTTCATGCATTTATTCATGTCCAGAAATGCCCCATGTGTGTTCAGGACCTACTAAATGGCAGGTACTGTTAGGAACAAAATATACATTTATAACAACAGCAGTTAAAATACCCATGGAATTTGCTTTTAAAGTTATACTTACCTCATACAAAATTCACTTTTGGCTCTCCCAAGTCTCACTGGCACAAATGTATACTTTGCATGTGGCTTATCTTATTATTAAGCAAACAGCAGATGGCCAATTACTATTTGTTGAATGACTGAATGAACAGATCTTTGCTATGTGTGACAGAATACTCAATTCAGCTTGAGTGGTTAACAACTAGGCTGTCGTCCAACTAGCTACCTTAGGGATAAGCTTGGTTCCTAAACTACGAACACTGCATGGCCCTGAACCTAACAGAAAGTCTAAAGGCATGCATGACTAGGGTAGAGGAAGATCCACCTTAGTCAAACAAAAGGGATTCACCCTTTGTTAAATCTTTATTTTCAGCTCTGCTCTCTTCCTAGAATTTCATTTTCTCATTTCTGTTTGCTTAACCACATGGATGTCCCAACATAATTTCATTGTCTATAATGTAAAACTTCCTTGAAAACCTTTTCCCTCTTTGAAAAGACACCATTTCTATGAAAGGAACTATAATTGTCCTAATAACTTAGAATCCAAACCTTGGGGTCACCATTTTGATGTGTTTTGTTAGGGTTATTCACAGTAGTTTATTGACTCTTCATAAAATCACTTGTAATCAACCCTTTCTTTCTCTTTGCTTTGTCACTATCACCCTATGTGAGGAACTCATCTCCTTGGACTTGGGCTACAGCAACTGCCTTTCAGTATATCTTCATCTCTTTCTCTCTACCCTCCAAGTTAGCTATTGCTCAGAGCTTCCTAAACCATTACCTTCATCACGTCACTCCTCCCATTACCTATCAAAACAAGTTCGTATCTCTTGTTGACTCAGATCTATGCAGTCTCTACAAAACTATTTCTCCCCATGTACCTTTACAAAACACCTTCCTCGCTCTCTTCCTGTTTAAATTCTATATACCCTTTAAATCCTCATTTAAATTCCTCATCCTCATTGTAGCTTTCCTAGTCAAGTATTCACATTATGTCATCTCCAACGTCAGAACTCTTGGTACGTATTTTGAAATTCACTCAGATTGTAAAATTTTTATGGTCTAATATTATCTTTATTTTTTTGAGTGATCTTCAACTTACCACAGAAGATTTTTTTAAAGTGTTTCCTTTACTGATGTGTTAGCCTTAAAACAGAGTGAGACCCAAGAAATGGTAAATGACTACTCCAAAGCATGATTATTAATTTCATCTCTAAAGGTGAGGTATTTTATATTATAGTTAACCTGATAACAAGAGGATTTAAGTAACTAAATGTGATCAGGATTATTTTTTTAAGCTCATATACCTTAAGAGGGTTCCAGTCAATCAACTGAAATCGTATTAAGGGATTTAAAAGCTTTGGAATGCATAAACTAATGAAAGCTTCATAATAAGAATCAGGAAACTTTTCTCGCCATTGTTGAAATTTCAATAAAATATTCTGGATATTACAAAAATCACTGTGTACATCTTCAAAAATCTTCTTATGATCCTGTAAAATGTCACCTGTGAAGAAAATGAGCTTCTGTATATTACACATTTTACATTTGTGATTTTTGATTCCTATAAACATAGTTATGTATAACTTATGTAATCAACTGAGTTGAAAGTTATTTCTTGACATTAACATATAAATTAGTTTTTATTAAAAAAAACACACCTTAGTAACAACTGATACTGATAAAATCTATCACTTATTAAGCCCTTGCTATATGCCAAAACATTATAAACACATTATCTCATGTCATCATAACTATTCTCCCTAAAAGGTAAATGTTTCTAGCCTATCTGTTTACAGACAAAGAAAAAGCAAACAACAATATCAGATACAGTGAAGTCAAGTAATTCACTTAAGGTCACACAGAATAGATTCCCTCTTTGAACTGATCTATTTGACTGTAAAGCTGACATTCTTTCAACTGTACATATTTTACCTTCTTACAATGCTAAAAATGGACCTTACTATAAATTCAATTCAAATTCAAATTCTCGGAGATTGTAAAGGACAGGAAAGCCTGCCACGCTGCATGCAGTCCATGGCATTGCGAAGAGTTGGGACATGACTGAGCGACTGAACAACAAATAGAGACTTCCATGGTGGTGCAGTGGCTAAGACTCCAAGCTCCCAATGCAGCAGGCCTAAGTTCAGTCCCGGGTCAGGGAACTAGATCCCACAAGCCACAACTAAGACTTGGCACGGCCAAATAAATAAATTTTTTTAATTGAAAAAAATGATAATATAGAAAGCATGCAGCAGAGGAATGAAGCCAAAAATGTTCATAGCTCATTTATAACAGGAGATGAAACAGGCTGAGGGGAAAAAACTATAAAGATGCAGGAATACTCATCCTACTCATTCCACTTCTCCATTTTATCCGTTCTTTCAGAGGTAAAGACAAGTAAGGAAAAAAAAGTATTATTTTTTCTGAATTTTCTCAACTATTTTGGATAGCTTAATTAAGGGCAATCATGGCAAAGATTTTCTATCATTTCAGTACTTCAAATTAAGACACATCAGAAACTTGATAACTGACCTTGGCTTTTTTGGAAGTCAATCATGTCTGCTGAAGACAATTCATCATCACTAGATGTTCCCTCTTCATGAGTACAATTCCCAGAAAGAACCCTTGCTTGTCTTCTTCGTGCCCTGTATTTTGCAAAAAAAACAAAAATAAAATATGAAAATAAATGCTATAAAACAAAAAGTCATCATTACTTAAAATGCCAAGAAATAAACAATCATACTTTCACACAATTTTATATTAATATTTTTGACATTTTAGCTTTATTAATCTGAACTGATTCTCCCTCTTATTCTTGTTAGACACTCCTATGATTTGGAAAAAGGAGTAACAATGTATTTAGGACTAGCTTCCAGGTATAAGACAGTCCCAACCTGATAAATACCACTTTACACATTCCTTCTAACTGATCCAAATACACAAGTGTGCTTTAAGCCATGGGGTAGAGGACCACTTAACTAAATTTTGGTTTTACACCAGTCTCACAAATTAATATGCTATGTTATAGTTATTTATACTATATGATTAACTGTATTTAAACTATGAAAAACACTTGCTCAGTGATGCTTTAAGTCTTTAGTTACCTTCGAGATTCAACCTCTTCTAAAATCGATTGAGTTTTTTCATCTATAGCCAAGCTTTTATTTATTGATGTCTCAGGTTTGCCTGTTAATGAATAAAATTGATTTTATACTGTAAATTCTAAAAAGAAATACAGTGAAACATTTTGAAAACAAAAGTTATATTTTAGGTATGTATACATATTTGTATATATAAACATCCATACATAGACTATGCTTAAATTACATATTTCATCATGCAATGAAATTGCAATGTTAACTCTCTACCACAATATTAACAGGTATTGAGTTTGCTAATCTAAGAAAATGTACCTTGTCTGGTGAATATAGTTCAGCACTCGAGAACAGTAACAAAAATAAAGTTTCTTTCCCTTATATTCTTTTTCAGCAGTTTTCACCTTTTTCTTTTTTTCCTGTCCCTATGGTCAAATTCTAGAAACACATTACCAATATGTCATTCATATTATCTCCTATTTTAGCATATATGGTAATTTATGACCAACTAAATGTCATATATTTGAATCATTCATTTTGATTTTGCCTTTATCATCTACTTGATGCTGTGATCTCATTTCTTTCACTATACCCTGACAGCATCTTAAGCAAAGGAAGACATCTCTGCAAATACAAAATCAGTGTGAGAATTAAAGAGCTGCATCCAATTCTTTTATTAATATAATGAGATCTTATAGATGATTCTACACTGAAACGCAGCAGAATTTCTTTAACTTCCACAATCAATGGAAAATTTATAAAGTTAGACTTCTGACACAGTCTATATGTTTATGTCAAGTCATCTCAAAATAATCATTAAATGGTCATACAAATATTTTCTTTCAAACACTAAGTGATTAAAAGTCATAATTTTTATTTTTTTAGATTTGGACTTAATTTAAGGCATTTTGAAGCCCAGATTTTAAAATGGTTTGGGAATTTTAGAAGAGGGTAAGTGAAAGGTCAGTGGGAAAATACACAATAAACATTTTTCACACAGAAATAAAAATATTTTTATCTTTTAGCTAACAATTTAGCTTAATGAACAAAAAAATCACATTGAACATAAAAAACACTAACATGATAACTGTTGTAAATACGCTGATTCATGTTTTAATTCATCTTGCCTGCGTTTCATAAAGATCATGGCTTGTTTTAAAAGGAGTGCATGCATGGCTGATTCTATTTCTTGGATGTTGATAATCTGAAATACATACATAAGTAACATTTTGTGGGTGGTCATTAAATGAGTATAAAAAATAATTATAGATAAGTATATTATATGCTCAAATTTCATATAACAGAAACATTTCTAACACTATCACATCTCAATTAAATGAACATTGTGAGGAATAGACGTAGCTTCCAATACTTATAATACTAATAAAACTAGAAAATAAACATTGTACCAAAACAGCTATAAATAGCATAAATAATAAAACCTAACTTGGCTGGAGTCAGGAACATGGATAAAAGTGGATAGATAAGAAAGATTCTTTTTTGAGATAGAAGAGAAGGAGGAAATGATGACTGCTGCTATTTTTCACAGGCTGAGCATGTCAGACTGTAAGGGAACATCTGGAGAAACTGGTAAAATCTGAAAAAAATAGAGGACAGAAGAGACCTAAACAGACAAGAAAGCAAACTGTGAAGCAGAATTGAGTGATTAGTTAAAACTGGCATTCATATTATATATTTCTTGGGCAACAATTCCCCCCATTTCAATCATGTTCCATGCTAATGCTATGGATTCAAGCCTTTGACAGTATAATTCTTCAAGGATGAATGAAGAAAGTCACACTGTAATAAATATTTCAGAAAAGTAGCTACCAAATGGTATTAAAGGTAGTCGACTTAAAACAATAGGGGAGAAACTAATTTGGTAATCTTTTAAAAGTAAATTAAAAGTAATGAAGAAAGAAGAGTGTATTTTTAAAGTGGTTAGTCTACTCTAAGAAAAGGACAACTCAAGACCCCAATTTAAGGACTTAGTATGTATAAAACAAAAACAGGAATTATAATGGAAAAGAATGATTCATAAATCTGATTAACATAAAAATTTAAAAACATCTGATGTCATTGCTAATAGAGAAATGTGTATCAAAACTACAATGAGGTATCATATCACACTGGTTACAAAGGTCAATAACAAAAAGTCTACATATAACAAATACTGGAGAGGCTGTGGAGAAAAGGGAACCCACCTACACTGTTGCTGGGTGTATAAACTGGTGCAGCTACTATGAAAAACAACATGGTGGTTCCTTAAAAAACTAGAGTTGCCATATGATCCTGAAATTACACTCTTGGGCATATATCTGGAGAAAACTGTAATGCAAACAGATACATGCATCCCAATGTTCACAGCAACATTATTTACAAGAGCCAAAACATGGAAGCAACTTAAATGTCCCTGAAAGATGCCTGGATAAGGATGATGTGGTGTATACATGTATACACACACACACACACACACACATGCGCACACACACACACACACACACACACACACACACACACTGGCATACGACCCAGCCATATAAAAGGATAATGCCATTTGCAGCAGCAGGGATACACCTAGAGACAATAATACTAAGTGAAGTAAGTCAGAAAGAAAAAGACAAATATATTATGATATTACTTATCTGTAGAATATAAAATATGATAAAAATGAATCTATGGGGAGGAATAAACCAGGAGTCTGGGATTAGCAGATACTAACTACTATATACAAAACAGCAACCAGATACTACTGTACACCACAGGGAACTATATTCAATATCCTGAAATAAACCATAATGGAAAAGAATATGAAAAGAACATATATATATATAACTGAATCACTTTGCTATATACCAGAAACTAACACAACATTGTAAATCAACTATACTTCAATTAAACTTTGAACAGAAAAAAACAAAAAGCACACCTAATATCAAAAAAAGGACTTCCTGGGTAGCAGAGCAGTAAGAATCTGCCAGCCAAGCAGATGTGGGTTTGATCCCTGAGTCAAGAAGATCCCCTGGAGAATGAAATGGCAGGCCACTCCAGTATTCTTGCCTGGGAAATCCCATGGACAGAGAAGCCTGGCAGGCTACAGTTCATGGGGTAAAAAAAGAGTCGGACACAACTTAGTGACTAAACAACAACAACAAGTATCAAAAAACAACCTCAACAAAATCAAAAGACAAAACAAACTGGAATGTTTACCTACATCAAATAGGATAAAGCACTAACATTTTTAAGCAATAGAAAGCTGTTCATCATATACTGGGAAAAAGGAAAATAACTCACAAAAACAAACCCATGGAATGAACAAGAAGATAGCAGGGTAAAGGACACAAATAATTCACTAGAATAAAACTATATGTGTTAAGAAAACAAATGACTTGTGAAATCAAAATAAATATGTAAAAACTAAATACACTAGAAACTGATAGAATTTTTCTGAAGGATAATTTAGTAATGTTTCATAAGCCTTAATATATTTAGAAACTTTGACTTAGTAATTCAATTTCTAGAACTTTTCTTAAATAGACAGAATTTTAAAATTTTATATTGCTATTTCAGTCAGTTCAGTTCAGTTGCTGAGTCATGTCCGACTCTTTGTGACCCCATGGACTGCAGCCTGCCAGGCTTGCCTGTACATCACCACCTCCCGGAGCTTGCTCAAACTCATGTCCATCGAGTCAGTGATGCTATACAACCATCTCATCCTCTGTTCTCCCCATCTCCTCCTGCCTTCAATCTTACCCCACATCAGGGTCTTTTCTAATGATTAAGCTCTTTGTGTCAGGTGGCCAAAGCACTGGAGCTTCAGCTTCATCATCAGTCCTTCCAGTGAATATTCAGGACTGATTTCCTTTAGGACTGACTGGTTTGATCTCCTTGCAGTCCAAGGGACTCTCAAGAGTCTTCTCCAGCACAATTAAAAAGCATCAATTCTTTGCACTCAGTTTTCTTTATGGTCCAACTCTCACATCCATCCATGATTACTGGAAAAACCACAGCTTTGACTAGACGGACCTTTGTCAGCAAAGTAATGTCTCTGCTTTCTGATGCGTCTAGTTTGTCATAGCCTTTCTTCCAAGGAGCAAGTGTCTTTTAAATTCATGGCTGCAGTCACCATCTGCAGTGATTTTCAAGCCCAAGAAAATCAAGTCTATCACTGTTTCCATTGTTTCCCCATCTATTTGCCATGAAGTGATAGGACTGGATACCATGGTCTTCATATTTTGAATGTTGAGTTTTGAGCCAGATTTTTCACTCTCCTCTTTCACTTTCATCAAGAGGCTCTTTAGTTCCTCTTTCTGTCATAAGGGTAGTGTCATCTGCGTATCTGAGATTACTGATATTTCTCTAGGCAATCTTGATTCCAGCTTGTGTTTCATCCAGTCTGGCATTTTGCATGATATACTCTACATATAAGTTAAATAAACAGGATGACAACACACAAGCTTGACGTACTCCTTTCCCAATCTGTAACTAGTCTGTTGTTCCATGTCCAGTTCTAACTGTTGCTTCTTTACCTGAATACAGATTTCTCAGGAGGCAGGTCAGGTGGTCTGGTATTCCCATTTCTTGAAGAATTTTCCACAGTTTATTGTGATCCACACAGTCAAAGGCTTTAGCATAGTCAATAAAGCAGAAGTAGATGTTTTTCTGGAACTCTTGCTTTTTCTATGATTCAGTGGATGTTAGTAATTTGATCTCTGGTTCCTCTGCCTTTTCTAAATCCAGTGAACATCTGGAAGTTCTCGGTTCATGTACTGTTGAAGCCTCACTTGGACAATATTGAGCATTACTTTACTAGCGTGTGAGATGAGTGCAATTGTGCGGTAGTTTGAACATTCTTTGGCACTGCCTTTCTTTGGGCTTGGAATGAAAATTGACCTTTTCCAGTCCTGTGGCCACTGCTGAGTTTTCCAAATTTCCTGGCATATTCAGTGCAGCACTTTCACAACATTATCTTTTAGGATTTGAAATTGCTCAGCTGGAATTCCATCACCTCCACTAGCTTTGTTCGTAGTGGTGCTTCCTAAGGCCCACCTGACTTCACATTCTAGGATGTCTGGCTCTAGGTGAGTGATCACACCACTGTGGTTATCTGGATCACTAAGATCTTTTTTATATAGTTCTTTTGTGTATTCTTGCCACCTCTCCTTAATATCTTCTGCTTCTGTTAAGTCCATATTGTTTCTGTCCTTTATTGTGCCCATCTTTGCATTAAATGTTCCTTTGATATCTCTAATTTTCTGGAAGTGATTTCTAGTGTTTCTCATTCTACTGTTTTCCTCTATTTCTTTGCACTGATCACTGAAGAAGGCTTTCTTATCTCTCCCTGCTATTCTTTGAAACTCTGCATTCAGATGGGTATATCTTTCCTTTTCTCCTTTGCCTTTAGCTTCTCTTCTTTTTCAGCTATTTATAAGCCCTCTTCAGACAACCATTTTGCCTTTTTGCATTTCTTTTTCTTGGGGATGGTCTTGATCACTGCCTCCTGTACAATGTCACGAACCTCTGTCCATATTTCTTCTATCTGCATGTAAATATTGCTATTTACATGTTGCAAAATGATTACAAAAAATACCTAACTGTCCAACATTAAGGGAACATTTAATATTTCCAGTATGTCAAGTACCTAGTTATGAAGTACATAGTTATGGGATTTAAGCTAAAAAAAAAAAAAACACAAAAAAAAACGCATGGTAAGGGAATTTCTGTAAAAAAAAGAAATAATTCAATATTTATAGACACATACCTTTTCATTAAGACAGTCAATTAAATTTTCCACATAAATTTTCATGCTTTTATAGAATTTAAAACTTAGAGCTTGATTTGATGAATTCTCTAGGTTCTGGATGGTACTCTTTGAGTTCTTGATATCTTGTATATATTTTTCATATTCTCTTAGATGTGAGCGGTGAGTATCCTGTAGTAATGTTAGTCTAAATAAATAGAAAATAAACATAAAAATTGCTTTACATTACAAATTTATTTCTATTATAGTAAGCAGCAGTCTAATGAAAATTTTTTCAGAGCTACCTTATAAAGACCACCAAGGAAACTGACAATCATACAAACCTCGGTTTATAAGACCTGTGGAGCAAAGGAAAATTCCACGATAAGAGAGGCTTCAAAGGGAAAGGTAGCATAGGACATGGAGAGATTTTTAGGTGCTACGGCTAATCTCAGGGCAGCCTTAGAGGAGAAGTTAGTGTGGATCGATCAGAATTTGTAAACTAGATGACCTGCTAGAATAATCGTGCAAAGTCTCTTCAGTCATGTCCAAGTCTGTGACCCTATGGACTGTAGCCCGCCAGGGTCCTCCGTCCATGAGATTCTTCAGTCAACAGTACTGGAGTGGGATGCAATGCCCTCCTCCATACGTGTACTTACTTTATATAGGCAGTAACAGTCTTTCTTTTGCAATGTTTCAAAGGGTGGGTTATGTGCGGAGTCTGAGGTGGTCCAGTCTTCCAATCTTGATGAGCATCTCTGGACCTTTAATCTTGCCTCGGGTGGTTTCACTGCCTTCCATTTCTCTTCAAGCTGTTGTTTGGGACACTGCTCTGTTTTCACACTTCAGGTCTCCTGCTTTGAAGAGATGTAAGGGAGCTGCACACAATCTAGTCTTGATTAGACAAGGCCACGTGAGTGCAGGATCCAGTTGGTCCAACCTCCTAATCTTGATGAGCTTCTCTGGACCTTTAATCTTGCCTTGGGTGGTTTCACTGCTGTTCCTCCTTTGTTTAGCAACTGTTCTGCCATTTGGAACAGAGAGAGGGTCATGGAAACTAGAGTCTAGCCTATAATACGTGAGGGGAAAAAAAAAAAGGCCTCAATACCTAGGAGCTCCACAGGACCCTGCTAGGCTCAACACCTCCTTTTCTGTGATACTCCTCAATCTTGAGGACCACTGATTCCTTTCCATTTCTCTTCAAGCTGCTGCTCAGGACACTGCTCTTATTCACACTTTCAGGACCACTGGGTCTCCTGCTTTGCAGGATGTAAGGGAGCTTCCAGGCAAGGCGGAAACCTTGTCCCATTTCAGGTGAGTTTTCCAGCATAGCTTCACGAGCGATGTCTTAAAAATGTCCTTGTTGTTATTGTTGTTAAGTTGCTAAGTTGTGTCTGAGTCTTTGTGACCCCATGGACTGCAGCACTCCAAACTTCCCTGTCCTTCACCATCTCCTGGAGCTTGTTCAAATTCACATCTATTGAACTGGTGATGCCATCCAACCATCTTATCCTCTGTCATCCCCTTCCCCTGCCTTCAATCTTGCTCAGCATCAGGGTCTCTTCCAATGATTTGGATCTTTGCATCAGATGGCCAAAGTATTGGAGCTTCAGCTTCAACATCAGACCTTCCAATGAATATTCAAGGTTGATTTCCTTTAGGACTGACTGGTTTGATCTCCGTGCAGTCCAAGGGACTCTCAAGAGTCTTCTCCAGCATCACAGTTCAAAAGCAATCAGTTATTCAGTGCTCAGCCTTCTCTATAGTCCAATGCTCACATCCACACATGACTACTGGGAAAACCATACCTTTGACTAGATGGACCTTTGTTGGCAAAGTAATGTCTCTGCTTTTTAATATGCTGTCTAGGTTGGTCATAGCTTTTCTTCCAAGGTGCAAATGTCTTTCATTTTCATGGCTGCAGTCACCACCATCTACAGTGATTTTGGAGCCCAAGAAAATAAAGTCTCTCACTGTTTCCATTGTTTCCCCATCTATTTGCCATGAAGAGATGGGACCAGATGCCATGATCTTCATTTTTTGAATGTTGAATTTTAAGCCAGATTTTTCACTCTCCATCAAGAGGCTCTTTAGTTCCTCTTCGCTTTCTGCCATAAGGGTAGTGTCATCTGTGTATCAGAGGTTATTGATATTATTCCCGGCAATTCTGATTCCAGCTTATGTTTCATCCAGTACAGCATTTTGCATGATGTGCTCTGCATATAAGTTAAATAAGTAGGGTAACAATATACAACCTTGATGTACTCCTTTCCCAATTCAGAACCAGTCTGTTGTTCCATGTCCAGTTCTAACTGTTGCTTCTTCACCTGCATACAGATTTCTCAGGAAGTAGGTATGGTGGTCTGGTATTCCCATCTCTTGAAGAATTTTCCAGTTTGTTGTGATCCACACAGTCAAAGGCTTTAGCATAGTCAATGAAGCAGAAGTAGATGTTTTTCTGGCACTCTCTTGCTTTTTCTATGACCCAGTGGAAGTTGGCAATTTGATCCCTGGTTCCTCTGCCTTTTCTAAAGCCAGCTTGAACATTTGGAAGTTCTCAGTTTATGTACTGTTGAAGACTCACTTGGAGAATATTGAGCATCACTTTGCTAGCATGTGAGATGAGTGCAATTTGGTGGTGATTTGAACATTCAACCTTCTTAAGAAGGGTTTTTTGTAATTTCTGATCCTTTAGTGGTCTTATATTTGAAACACAAGAGTCCATGTGGAATTACTGTTAGATTAGTCTGTGGTATTCCTTAGAATAGAGGTATCTGTTAGTGTTAGTCACTCCGTCGTGTCCGACTCTTTGGGACTCCATGGACTGTAGCCTCTGTCCATGGAATTCTCTAAGCAAGAATACTGGAGTGGGTGGCCATTGCCTTCTCCAGGGGATCTTCCCAACCCAGGAACTGGTATTAAAGCCATTTGAGCATACTATGATTTGGTATGAATTTTTTGTTTTGTGACCTATATTTGACACTGTAAGTACATTAGAATTAGAGAATTAACTACCAATGAAATAAATTCATAATATTTGGACTTGAATCAAACAATTAAAAAAATTAAACTTTTGCTAATCTCCTTATGGGCTTCCCTGGTGGCTCAGTGGTACAGAATCTGTCTGCCAATACAGGAGATGCAGGTTCGATCTCCAGGCAAGATCCCCTGGAGATGGAAATGGCAGTGCATTCCAGTATTCTTGCCTTGCAAATCCCATGGACAGAGGAACCTGGTACGTCAGGCTTAGCTGCCCTATGACGTGTAATCTTCCCAGACCAGCGATTGAATCTGTGTCCTCTACGTTGGCAAGGTGTACTCTTAACCACTGGACCACCAGGGAACTCCAAGAGATAACTATTAATAGCAATAGATAATGGTTAGCTATGCTTTAGAAATGTATTTGTACTAAGAATCTTAAAATATAACCTAACTTTTGTTGCAGTTAACTTTCCCTGGAAATTTATGTTAAGAAATAATATTATAGTTTAAATGACTTATAGGAACAAAATGTTCATTATCTGTAGCATTATTTGTAATAGACAAATTTAGAAACCAAAACATCTAACATAGAAATGCAATATACCAACTATATGGATTAACAAAATATTACTATATGCTTATAATTTTTTACTGTAGTAAAAAACATGTAACTTATAATCTTAACCATTTTAAAGTACATTACAGTAGTATTAACTATATGCACACTGCTGTATAACAGATCTTTAGAACTTTTTCATCCTGCAGAACTGAAATTTTATACTCATTGATCAACAACTTCCCATTCCACTCCCCTTCACATGGGGCAACCACCATTCTACTTTTAGTTTCTAAGAGTCTGACTACTTTGTTTGTGTGCTTAGTTGCTGAGTCCTGTCTGACTCTTTGTGAACCCACTGACTATAGCCCGCCATGCTCCTATGTCCATGGAATTTGCTAGGCAAGAATACTGGAGTGGGTTGCTATTTCCTCCTCTAGGAGATCTTCTTGACCCAGGGATTGAACTGGTGTCTCTTGCATCTCCTGAACTGGCAAGTGGATTCTTCACCGCTGCAACACATCATACAGAGCTTCCCAACTGGCTCAAGTAGTAACGAATCCACCTCCCAGTGAAGGAACTGCAGGAGATGTGGGTTCAGTCCTTGGGTTGAGAAGATCCCCTAGAGTGAGGTTATGTTCTGTAATTCTCTAATCATTAGTGATGTTGAGCATCTCTTCCTGTTCCTTCACCACTTGTATGTCTTCGAGGAAGGTTTATTCCAATCCTTTGACCATCTTTCTGTTGGGTAGTTTGTTGCTGAATTATATGAGCTACTTACATATTTTGGGTATTAACTGCTTATCATATATATGGTTTGCAAATTTCTCTTATTCTGTTGGCTGCCTTTTCACTTTGTTTATTATTTCCTTGCTATGCAGAATCTAGTTTCATATAGTCCCAACTGTCTATTTTTGCTTTTATTGCTTGTGTTTTCTTCTTTCTTGGGTTCTTTGAGATTCTATATGTATTGGTATTGGAGAAGACTCTTGAGAGTCCCTAGGACTGCAAGGAGATCCAACCAGTCCATCCTAAAGAAAATCAGTCCTGAATATTCACTGGAAGGACTGATACTGAAGCTGAAACTCCAATACTCTGGCCACCTCATGCAAAGAACCAACTCATAGGAGAAGACCCTGATGCTAGGAAAGACTGACGGCAAGAGGAAAAGGACAACAGAAGATGAGATGGTTGGATGGCATCATAGACTTAATGGACATGAACCTGAATAGCCTCTGGGAGTTGGTAATGGACAGGGAAGCCTGGAGTGCTGCAGACCATGGGGTCACAAAGAGTCGGACACGACTGAGTGGCTGAAATGAACTGAATGTATTTTAGGATTTTTTCCCCTATTTCTGCAAAAAATGCCATTGGGATTTTGATAGAGAATGCATTACATCTATAGATTGCTTTGGGTAATATGAACATTTTAACTAAACTTTCTAAACCATGATCATGGATACCTTTCCATTAATTTATGTCTTCCACTTCTTTCAGCAATTTTCTGATGTATAAAACTTGCACCCCCTTGACTAATTCCTAAGTTATATTCTTTTTAATGCTATTGTAAATGTTTTCTAAATATATATTTTGGGACTTTTCATTGTTAGTGCACAGAAACAACTGATTTTCATCCTGCAATTTTGCTAGATTTATTAGCTCTAACAGGGTTTGTGTTTGTTTCTTTGTGTTAAATGAAGTCTTCAGGTTTTCCCATGTGTAAGATCATGTCATCTGTGAACAGAAATAATTTTACTTCTTGCTCTCCTACTTTGATATCTTTTTATTTTTATTCTCACCTGAATTCTCTGGCTAGGGCTTTCAATACTTTGTTGGATACAAGAGACAAGAACAGGCATCCTTGCCTTGCTCCTGACCCTACAGGGAAAGCTTTCAGTTTTCTATGACTAAGTATGATATTAGCTGTCCATTACTCCTATACAGTCTTTATTATGTTGAAGTATTAACAATTTCTCATAAAAGCATGCTTAACATCGTCAAAGGCTTTTCTTGTAATCAGCTGAGATGATCGTGTGGTTTTCACCATTCATTCTGTTTACATAGTGTATCACACTGATTTTCTTAAGAAACATTCTCATATTCCAGGAATAAATCTCACTTGGTCATGGCATATAATCCTCTTAACTTACATCTGCAAGTATTTTATTGTGGATTTTTACATCAGTATTCATCAAGGATATTGGTTTACTAATTTGCTTTTCTTATACTATCTTTGGGATTTGGGGAATCAGGGTAATGCTGACCTCAGAGAATGAGCTTGGGAATGTTATCTCCTCTTCAGCTTTTTGGAAGAGTTTGAGAAGGAATGGTGTTAATTCATCATGAAATGTTTGGTAGAATTAGCCAGTGAAGCCACCTCACACATATATAAGTATATAACTGCTATACTGTCCCAATGAATTGATCCTTTTATATTATACAATGGCTTTTATAGTCTCACGTAGTTTTTAACGTAAAATCCTTTTCTCCAAGTAATGGCACTCCTGGTCTCTTTTGTTTACAAACAGCATGGAATCTTTTTGTAAGACTTTCACTTTCATTCCATATATATCCTTAAGCCTAAGTGAGACTCTTGCATATGGTATAAGTTGTATCTTGCCTTTTTTTTTTTTTTTTTTTTGGCTTGGGTGGCTTGTGGGATATTAGTTTCCTGACCAAGGATTGAACCTGGGCCCTAACCACTAGACGGCCAGGGAACTATTGGATCTTGCTTTTCTTTTCAACCCATTCAGCCACTGTATATCTTTTGATTATAGAATTTAATCCATTTATATTTAAAGTAATTAGTGATATGGAAGGACTTATGATTGCCATTTTAAAATTGCTTTTTGTCTTATAGTTATTTTGTCCCTCTTCCTCTCCTGCTGCCTTGGGTTTTGTTATTTTATATTTTTAGTGATGTGTTTTGGGTCATTTTCATTTTCCACTGCATATCTTCTACAGGTATTTCTTTTATGTTTACCATGGGTTTACAAAAAATATTGCAATTCCAGTAATCTCTTTTAAATTGAAAACATTTAACTTCAATCTCATATGAAAACTCTATTCCTTTACACCTCTCCTGCCACCTCTTGTTATTGATACCACAAATTACATTAAACATTTTTGTATGTATTAACATAATATCATAATTATGTTTGTGTTTTTACCTTTTAAATTCAATTTCTAAATTAAAAGTGATTGTCATACCACTCTTACAGTATTCTGCACTTATGTATACATTTACCTTTACCAGAGAACTCTGTATTTTTATATGCCTCATGCTACTGTACAGTGTCCTTTCATTCAACTTGAAGGATATCTTTCATCAATTTTTGTAAGGCAGGTCTAGTGGTGTAGATAAATGCAGATTAAAAACAGTAAGTTAAAAAAAGCAGGATTTGATATTATTTATTGATTTTAACTACAAGATATATCTATTATGAACACTGAAAGACATATACAAAAAAGGTTTTTCCTATAACTCTTTAATATTATCATTTAATAATTAATAAAATATATATTTATATTTATGGCTGTGTCAGGTCTTAGCTGTAGCTCACAGGGTCAGTAGTTGCCCTGCATGTGGGATCTTAGTTCCCTGACCAAGGACTGAACCCAAGTTCCCTATACTGCAAGGCAGATTTTTAACCACTGGACCACCAAGGGAAGTCTCAATTAAAAATATTATAGTGCTAATTTTTTCACTACTAAATGTCTATAACAAATGTAAATTTTAAAATTAATATTACTTACCTAGTATTTAGTTTCTTCTTTATAATTTCTAAACTTACTGGTGGAAATGAAATGGAAGCATCAAACTTCTTCACTGTTTGAGATTCATGGCTGTAAGAAAGATGTATGTCTTGTCCCTAAAAATAATATGAAAATTTGTGTTGTTTTCAACATTCATTAGTCTTCCAAATACTAATACCATGAAAGCAGACTGGATACACTAAGGTCTCACCAGCTTAAAATTCCATGCCTCTGACATTCGTTATGGTTGTAATAAAATGTTTTTAAAATTATCACACAGTTTTAAAATTTAGAACTTTAAACTTACATGCAAGAGGCAAATTACAAAATCTCATTTTTCACAAAAGCTTGGTTTTCAGCGTTTTTAAAGCTAGCTCTATTTATGATCTAATATACTCTCAAACGGAGAAGGCAATGGCACCCCACTCCAGTACTCTTGCCTGGAAAATCCCATGGATGGAGGAGCCTGGTGGGCTGCAGTCCATGGGGTCGCTAAGAGTCGGACACAACTGAGCGACTTCACTTTCACTTTTCACTTTCATGCATTGGAGAAGGAAATGGCAACCCACTCCAGTATTCTTGCCTGGAGAATTCCAGGGACGGGGAAGCCTGGTAGGCTGCTGTCTATGGGGTCATACAGAATCGGACATGACTGAAGTGACTCAGCAGTACCAGCAGCAGCATACTCTCAAAAAAAACAAATACCAGAGGCTTCAATCAAGATGGCAGAATAGAAATGTAAGTAAAATGAAGACACAGAAGAACCACTCTCAATTAAAAGATCAAGAGAATTGCCTTAAAAGAACAATCACTGAAACAGACCCCTTCAGTCTAATAAACACTGATTTCAAAAAGGAGATAATGAAAATACTGAAGGAATTAAGAAAGGGTGTCAACTAAAATACAGACTACTCTAAAAAGGAACTAGAAACTAGAAAGAGGAGCTGAGAAAATTAGAAAACTCACTTGCCAAGATGAAAGCTGAGCTAAAGGCAATATAAATAGAAAATGAATAATGCAGAACACATAAGTGTTCTGGAAGACGGAATAATGGAAAACACCCAATCAGAGCAGCAGACAGAAAACCAAATGAAGAAAATGAAAGCAATGTGAGAATTATGGGATAATATAAAGAATGCCAACCTATGCATAACTGGAAAAAGGAAGAAAGGAAAAAGGGGATAGAAAATGCATTTCAAGAAATTATGGCTGAAAACTTCCCAAACTTAAACAAGGAAACAGATATCTAGGTATAGGAAGCACAGCAGTCACTTTAGTCGTGTCCGACTCTTTGGAACCCCACAAAATGTAGCCTGCCAGGCTCCTCTGTCCATGGAATTCTCTAGGCAAGAACACTGGAGTGGGTCACCATGTCCTCCTCCAGGGAATCTTCCTAACCCAGGGATCAAACCTGCATCTCCTGCATTGCAGACAGATTCTTTACCCACTGAGCCACCTGGGAAGCCCATAAGAAGCACATGGTCTCAAACAAGATGACTCAAGCAGTCATACACCAAGACATATTATCATTAAAGTGGCAAAAGTTAAAGAGAGGATTCTAAAGGCTGCATAAGAAAAACGAAGAATTAATTACAAGGGAACCCTCATAAGGCTTTTAACTGATTTCTCTACAGAAAACATTGCAAGCTAGAAGGGAGTGGCAAAATATATTCAAAGTCCAGAAAGGAAAAAAATACGCAACCTAGCATACTCTACACATCAAGATTATCATTGAGAACAGGAGAAAAAGAATTTCTCAGAAGAGAAAAAACTAAAAGAATAACAGCAATATTAATCTATCCTAGCAAAGAAGCAATAATCTATAGAAAAGAGAAAAAAGAGAAAATCCAAAATGGAAAGGAAATAACTTAAATGAGCCAGTATTCATATTAAATTAAATTTCACAAAAACATTTTTTATGAAAGCAATGATAAACAAAATGAACAGCAAAAGCATAAACGTGAAGATGTAGAAGAGGACATCAAAATCATAAAATGCTGAGTTGGAATGTAAAAATATGTAGATTTTTAAATTTTAGAATGTGTTTGAGGACATATGACTATCAGCCTAAAGGAAGTAGATATAGTAATGGGTTAACATACTTGAAAACAGTGTGGGTAACCACAAGTTGAGCTTCCCTTATAGCTCAGCTGGTAAAGAATCCTCCTGCAACACAGGAGACCTTGGTTCGATCCCTGGGTTGGGAAGATCCCCTGGAAAAGGGAAAGGCTACCCACTCCAGTATTCTGGCCTGGAGAATTCCATGGACTGTATAGTCCATGGGGGTCACAAAGAGTCGGACATGACTGAGTGTAAAACCACAAATTTAAAACATACAACAGAGTCACAAAAATCAATAAGAAGAGAACACAAGCATAATATGAAAGAAATCATCAAACCACAAAAGGGAAAAAAAATAATAAAGAACAAATACAAAATCAACTGGAAAATAAGGATAAAAATGGTAATAAATATACATCTATTAATAATTACCTTAACTGCCAATGGACTAAATGCTGCAATCAAAAGACAATGAGTGGCAGACTGGATTAAAAAACAAGAGCCCACAATATGCTGCCTACAAGAGGCCCACATTAGGGTGAACAACACACAGACTGAAAGTGAGAGGATGGAAAAAGATATTTCATGCAAACAGAAATGATAATAAGAAAGCATGGGCAGCAGTAATGGACTTTAAAACAAAGGTCATAAAGAAAGATAAAGAAGGACACTATATAACGATGAGAGAATCAACATAAGAAGAGTATATTACATTCAACATATATGCACCCAATATAGGAGTACCTGATTACACAGAACAAACACAGACATAAAGGGAGAAATGGACAGGAATACAACAGTAAGAGACTTTAATACCCTACTCATATCAATGGACAGGTCTTCTAGACAGAAAATCGACAAGGCAACAGAAATCCTAAATGATACACTAGAACATTTAGACTTAATTGATATTTACAGGACATTATATTTATATATATAAAACAATATACATTCAAGTGCACATGGAACATTCTCTGTGGTTGACCACATACTGGGGCACAAAAGAAGGCTAAATAAATTTAAGAGCACAGAGATTTTTGAAGCAGCTTTTCTGACCACAACAGCATGAAACTGAAATTAACCACAGAAACAGAAATGACAAAACAAACAAAAAACTCGATTACCTGGAGCCTAAAGAACTTGCCTCAAAAACAAAAAAAAAAGACAAAAAAACCCCAATGGGTCAATGATGAAAGCAAAGAAGAAATTAAAAGATACCTTAAGAAAAATGACAATGAAAAGATAACCATTCTATAGGATGCAATAAAAGCAGTTTACTTAGAGGGCAGTTCACAGTGATACAGGCCTTCTACAGAAATAAGAAAAATCTCAAATAAAAAATCTAACGCCTAAAAGAATTAGAAAAAGGAGAAAAAAACAAAACTCAAAGTCAGAAGAAAATAATAATGATCAGAGAGGAAATAAAGTAGGGATTAAAAATGATAGAAAGAAATCAATATAAACAAAGGCTGTTTCTTTGAAAGAATAAATAAGATTGACAAACCTCTAGCCAGTCTCACCAAGAAGAAAAGAGACAGGAATCACATAAGCAAACTGAGAAATGAAAGAGGAGAAATCACAGCTGTTATTGCAGAAATATAAAAAAACTATAAGAAAACACTATGAACAATTATATACTGACAAACTGAACAACCTGGAAGAAATGGACAAATTTCTACAAACATAACAGCTCATCAGAATTGAGTCAAGAAGAAACAACATACTTTGAAAAGACCAATCACTTGAAGTGAAACAGAATATGCAATTAAAAAAAACACAAAACCTCCCTACAAACAAAAGCCCAGGACCTAATAGCTCCCAGGCAAATTCTATCAAACATACAAAAAGAACTCATACTGATCCCTCTCAAAATCTTCCAAAAGACTGTAAAGGAGGGAGCACTCCCAAGGACATTCTATGAAGCCACTATTACCCTGATACCAAAACCAGATAAAGATACTATAAAAAAAGAAAATTATAGGCCAGTATCTTTGATGAATATAGATGCAAAAGTCCTAATAAAATGCCAGCAGCCTGAATCTAACAACACATAAAAAAGGTCATATACCATGACCAAATTGGATTCATCCCAGGATCACAGGGATGGCTCAACATGCACAAATCAATCAGTGAATGTGATTAACCACATTTGACACAGAAAAGACAAAACTACATGATCTTCTCAGTAGATGTAGGAAAAGCATTTAACAAAAGTCAACAGTCATGATACAAACTCTTAAGAAACTGGGTACAGAGGGAACGTACTACAATGTAATAAATGCTATAAACCTACAGCCAACATAATACTCAATGGTGAAAAATGGAAAACCTCCCTGGTAAAATCGATATCAAGGCAAGGACGCCCACTCTCACCTCTTCTATTCAACACAGTACTGGAAGTACTAGCCACAGCAATCAGACAAGAAAAATAAATAGAAGGTATCCAGACTGGAAGCAAAGAGGAAAAACTGTCATTTGAAAATGTAACATGATACACAGAAAACCGTAACAACCCATACAAAAACTATTTGAACTGTTAAACAAGTTCACAAACTAGCCAGGATACAAGATTAACACACAGAAATTTGTTGCATTTTTTTTTACACTAACAAGGAACCATCAGAAAGAGAAAGAATAAAAATAAACCCTTTAAAAATCACATAAAAACTACTTAGAAATAAACCACACCAAGGAGGTAAAAGACTCATGTGCTGAGAACTATAAAACATTAATGAAGGAAACTGAAGATGATTTAAAGAAATGGAAGACATCCCATGCTCTTGAGTTGGAAGAATTAACATTGTTAAAATGTCCATACTACTCAAAGCAATCTATAGATTTAATGTGATCCCTACCAAATTACCTATAACATTTTTCACAAAACTAGAAAAAATAATCCATATGAAACCACAGAATTGCCAAAGCAATCCTGAGGAAAACAAGCAAAGCTATAGGCATGACCCTCCCAAACTTCAGACAATCCTATAAAACTACAGCAATTAAAACAGTATGATACTGGCACAAAAAGAGACATGTAGATCAATGCAAAAAAACTAAGAAATCCACACAACTATGGCCAACTGGTCTTCAACAAAGGAGGCAAGAATGCAACAATGGAGAAAAGAATTTCTTCAGCAAGTGGTGTTGGAAAAGTCGGACAGCCACATGTAATTTAACAAAGTAAGAACATACCCTTACTCCATACACAAAAAATAAATTCAAAATGGTTTAGAGACTTAAATGTAAGACATCAGAAAACTCTTAGAAGAGAACATAGGCAAAACATTCTCTGACATATACAGATATTTTCTTAAGTCAAAGCAAATTAGAAATAGAAGCAAAAATAAATAAGTAGCACCCAATCAAGCTTATAAGCTTTTGTACAACAAAGGAAACCATAAACAAAATGAAGACAACTTATGATGTGGAAGAAAATATTGGGTTGGCCAAATATAGAACAAAATTTTTGAACAACCCAATATTTGCCAATGATCCAGCTGACAGGGAGATTTCAAAATCTACAAACAGCTCATACAACTCAATAACAATAACAACAAAAACAACCCAATCAAAAAATGGGTAGAAGATCTACACTGATATTTTTCTAAAGAGACACACAGCCAACAGGCACATGAAAAAATGCTCAACACTGCTAACCAATATAAGAATATAAATCAAAACTACAATGAGGTACTGCCTCACACCAGTCAGCATGTTGCTGTTGTTCAGTCACTAGCAGTGTCCGACTCTTTGTAACCCCATGGACTACAGCATCCAGGCTCCTGTACCAGAGCTTGCTCAAATTCATGTCCATCGAGTCAGTGATAGTATCTAACCATCTTACCCTCTGCCGCCCCCTTCTCCTTTTGCCCTCAATCTTTCCCAACATCATGGTCTTTTCCAATTCAGCTCTTCACATCAGGAAGCCAAAGAAATGGAGCTTCAGATTCAGCATCAGTCCTTCCAATGAATATTCAGGATTGATGTCCTTTAGGATTGACTGGTTTGAACTCTTTGTAGTCCAAGGGACTCTCACAAGTCTTCTCCAGCACCACAATTCAAAAACATCAATTCTTTGGTGCTCAGCCTTCTTTATGGTCCAACTCTCAAATCTGTACATGACTACATGTACGTGACTACCAGTCAGAACAGCCATCATTAAAAAGTATACACATAACAAATGCTGGAGAGGGTATGGAGAAAAGGGAATCCTCCTACACTGTTGTTGGGAATGTAAACTGGGGCAGCTACTGTGGTCAACAGTATATGGAGGTTCCTCAAAAAACAAAAAATAAAGCTGCTATATGGTCTTGCAATCCTACTCCTGGGCATATATCCAAAGATAAATATGATTCAAAAAGATACATGCACCCCAACATTGACCACAACACTATTTACAATAGCCAAGACATGGAAACAACCTAAATGTCCACTGACAGATGAGTGGGTAAAGATGAAGTGGTAAAGATAAAGATATATGTTAATACAACAGACTACTACTCAGCCATAAAAAAGCATGAAATAATGCCATTTGCAGCAACATGAATGGACCTAGAGATTATCACACAAAGTGAAGGAAGTCAGAAAGAGAAAGACAAATACCATATGATATCACTTAAATTTTGGGTCTAAAATATGACACAAATGAAGTTTTACCTATGAAACAGAAACAGACTCATAAAGAACATACTTGTGCTTGCCAAGGTAGGGGAGGTGGGAAAGGGACGTATTGGGACTTTTGAAATATCAGATGCAGATGAAACTTATGTATAGAATAGATAATCAAGAAGGTCCTAATCTAATAGCCCAGGGAACTATATTCAATATCCTGTGATAAATCATAATGGAAAAGAATATGAAAAAAGAATGTATATATGTATATATAAAACTAAGTCACTTTGCTGTACAGTAGAAATTACAATATTATAAATAAGATATACTTCAATAAAGTAAATTAAGAACAGCAACAAACCAAATATGTTTCTTCATTATAGAAGCTGCCGTCTAACTCCAGTTGAGTGAAAAGATAGCAAATAGAAGTCTGCTGGTGGGTTTGTAGGTAAAGCTTTTAATTTTGTTTAAGCCACCATTATTTGGGTTTTCTGTTACTTGCAAAAGAATGCATTCCTAGGTAATACATGTTGTAACACAGTATATTTCATATTACAAAGAAAGAAAAACAGCCAGAAACATCTCTGATCAAAAGAAAGAAAAAAAAAAAGGAAGAAAAAACCAAGCAAATATTTCTGTTCTTATTAATAGTAGTGAAAAAAAATAATTCAGACTGCAAATAACTGGAAAATAGAATGGCTCAGAGACTTCTAAATTACAACCGAAGGCTTACTTTTACTTAGCTTTTTAGTGTTAATAACATGAAGATTGTAAAAAATTTTCTTGCTTAAAAGAGCAAACCAAATTTCAAAGCACTCCTACTAAAAAGATTAAAAATAAAGTTGTTAATAATTTTTTAAAATTTTTAATTAAAATCATTATAATTTTGAGCCTTATAGCCACCTGCTCAGGTAGGTAACACTATGATTCCCACTTTATCATTCCCATTTTATTGTTGAGAAGACAAATTTAGAAAAATGAAATGATTTTCTCAGAGTATACAAGTATTTATTGAGCTCTCACCATATTAGGCACTATGGGATATAACACTGAAAAAAACAGTTAATAATTCTTGACTTCATGGAGAGTATATTTTAGTGGTAAAGTCAGAACCCAAATCCAGGACATTTGACCCCAAGTGTAATGCTTTCTGTTGTTAGTTTTGTTTTAACCCTATTTATGTGTTTGAATGTCACATTTAGGCATCTACCATACTTTTAACTGTAAAATTAAAAGTAAAAAAGATATAGATGCCTCAAGGGGCTTATAATATATGGAAAGCATTTATAATCTAGTGGGAAAAGAACATGATGTACATGGTATAGTGGGCTGAATGATGGCCTCCCAAAGTTAGGTCTATGTCCTAACCCCTGGAACCTCTGAATATAACCCTGTTTGGAAATAGAGTCTTTGGGGTTGTAATTAAGTGAAGAATATCAAGATGAGATCATCCTGGATGAGATCATCGAAGCAGGCCCTAAATCTGATGACACATATCCTTATAAAAGACACATTAAGCAGAGGCACAGAGAAAGCCATGTAAAGAAGGAGGTGGAGGACAGAAATTATGTGGTCACAAAGCAAGGAATACCTGGAGCTAACAGAATTTAGACAAAGCAAGAACAAATTCTCCACTGAGAGATTCAAGGCAATCCCTAACAAAATGCCAGGCTTCCCAGTGGGTAAAGAATCCACCTTCAATGCAGGAGACACAGGACATGGGTTTGAACCCTGGAGGAGGGCATGGCAACCCACTCCAGTATTCTTGTCTGGAGACTCCCATGGACAGAGGAGCCTGGTGGGCTACAGTCCATAGGGTTGCAACGAATCAGACATGACTAAACCGACCGAGCAAGTACACGAAAATAACAATGAAATTTTTCATGTAATAAGAACAAATAATCCTAACATTTATATGAAACCACAGAAGACCTTGAAATAGCCAAAGAAATCTTGAGGGAGAACAAAGCTAGATATATCAAGGTCCCAGATTTCAAACTACAGTAATCAAAACAACGTATTACTGCAACAAAAAGAGACACATAAATCAATGGAACAGAACAGATAGTCTAGAAGTAAACGCCTGCTTATATGGTCAGTTAATCTATAACAAAGAAGGCAAGAACATACAGTGAGGGAAAGATAGTGGTGGTGGTTTAGTCGCTAAGTTGTTTCCAACCCTTGTGACTCCATGAAGTGTAGCCCACCAGGCTCATCTCTCCATGGGATTTCCCAGGCAAGAATACTGGCCATTTCCTTCTTCAGGAAAAAAACAGCCTCTTCAACAAAATGGTGCTAGGAAAACTGGACACCTACATTTTTGCAAAACAAAGAAATTGGACCATCTTCTTACACCATTTATGAAAATCATTTCTGAAACCATAAAACTCCTAGAAGAAAACATAAATGATATGCTCTTTGACATCAATCTCAGCAATATTTTTTTTGGCTATGCCTTCTCAGGCAAGGGCAATAAAAACAAAGATAAACCAATGGAATTACAAACTAAAAACATTTTGTGCAGTAAAGGAAATCATCAATAAAACAAAAAGGCACCCTATTGAATGTGAGGAGATATCTACAAATTATATATTTCATAAATAGTTAATATCCAAATTATATTAAGAACTCATACACCTCAATATCAAAAAAAAAAAAAACCTGATCCAAAAATCCACAGAGGATTGGAAAAGATATTTCTTCAATAAAGAGTTAAAATGGCCAACAGACACATGAAACGATGCTGAACATCACTACTCATCGGGAAAATGCAAATCAATAAGACACCTCACACCTATTAAAACAGTTATTATCAAAAAGACAACAAATGGGACTTCCCTGGTGGTCCAATGGTTAAGAGGCTGCCTTCCAATACAAGGGAAGTGGGTATGATCCCTGGTTGGGGAACTAAGATCCCACACACTGCAGGGAAACTAAGCCTGTGTGCCACAACTAATGAGCCTGCATGCTCTGGAGCCTGCACACCACAACTAGAGAAGTTTGGGCATGCCACAACTAAGACCTGACATAGCCACATAGATAACAAATAAGTGTTGGCAAGGGTATAGAAAAAAGGGATCCCTTGTGCATTGTTCATGGGAACGTTCATTGGTACAGCAACCAGGGCAAACAGTATGGAGATTCCTCAAAATGAGGAAAAAAACCCACCATATCATCCAGCAATTTCATTCTAGGTAATTACCTGAAGAAAATAAAAACATTAATGTGAAAAGTTCTATGCAACCCTATGCTCACTGCAGCATTATTCACAGTTGCCAATAACCTCAGATATGCAGATGACACCACCCTTATGGCAGAAAGTGAAGAGAAACTAAAAAGCCTCTTGATGAAAGTGAAAGAGGAGAGTGAAAAAGTTGGCTTAAAGCTCAACATTCAGAAAACGAAGATCATGGCATCTGGTCCAATCACTTCATGGCAAATAGATGTGGAAACAGTGGAAACTGTCAGACTTTAATTTTGGGGGCTCCAAAATCACTGCAGATGGTGACTGCAGCCATGAAATTAAAAGACGCTTACTCCTTGGAAGAAAAGTTATGACCAACCTAGATAGCATATTCAAAAGCAGAGACATTACTTTGCCAACAAAGGTCTGGCTAGTCAAGGCTATGGTTTTTCCTGTGGTCATGTATGGATGTGAGAGTTGGACTGTGAAGAAAGCTGAGCGCCGAAGAATTGATGCTTTTGAACTATGGTGTTGGAGAAGACTCTTGAGAGTCCCTTGGACTGCAAGGAGATCCAACCATTCCATTCTGAAGGAGATCAGCCCTGGGATTTCTTTGGAGGGAATGATGCTGAAGCTGAAACTCTAGTACTTTGGCCACCTCATGTGAAGAGTTGACTCACTGGAAAAGACTCTGATGCTGGGAGGGATTGGGGGCAGGAGGAGAAGGGGACGACAGAGGATGAGATGGCTGGATGGCATCACGGACTCAATGGACATGAGTCTGAGTGAACTCTAGGAGTTGGTGATGGACAGGGAGGCCTGGCGTGCTGTGATTCATGGGGTTGCAAACAGTCGAACACGACTGAGCGAGTGAACTGAACTGAAGACAAGGAAGCAACTAAGTGTCCACTGATATGCAAATAGATAAAGAATATGTGGTGTGTGTGTATGTGCGTGTGTGTGCATGCACACACTTCGTGGTTCAGTTGTGTCCAACTCTTTGTGACCCTCTGGACTGTAGCCCACCAGGCTATTCTGTCCATGGGATTTCTTTTCATGCAAGAAATACTGGAGTGGGTTGCCATTTCCTTCTCCAGGGGATCTTCCTGACCCACGGATCAAACCCACATCTACTGTGTCTCCTGCACTGCAGGTAGATTCTTTATATATATATGTGTGTATATATATATATATAAAGTCTCATATATGTAAGATATATATATATAAAGCCATAAATCTATATATAAAGTCTCATATATATGTGTATGTGTGCGTGTGTGTGTGTGTATACACACAATGGAATGTTATTCAGCCATAGAAAAGAATGATATCATGTCATTTGTCACAACATGGATGGACATACAGAGTATTATGCTAAGTGTAACAAGACAAAGACAGTCTCTTTGATCTCACTTATATGTGGAATGTAATAAACAAAACAAAATAGACAACTTATAGATACAAAGAACACACTGGTGGTTGCCCAAGGGGAGGGGGAAATAAGTGAAGTGAATTAAGTTTTATAACTTCCAGTTATAAAATAAATAAGTCACAGAGATGTAATACAGTGTTCCCCAATCTTTTGGGCACCATGGATGGATTTTTCAGGAAACAATTTTTCCACAGATCAGGTGTGTGGGGGATAGTTTCAGGATGATTCAAGCATATTACATGTGTTGTGTGCTTTATTCCTAATTTAATGCTGCCACTGATCTGACAGAAGGTATTAATTAGTTCATGGCCCAGAGGCTGGGGATCCCTGATATAACATACAGCTAAAGGAACATAGTCAATTATGCTGTAATAATTTTGCATGGTGAAAGATGGCTACTAGACTTATCATGGTGATTTATTTCATCATGTATTTAAAAGTCAATCCCTGTTTTGTACACCTGAAACTAACAAAATACTGTATGTCAATTCTACTTCAATTTAAAAAAGAAAAAGAAGGGGGGGAGTAAAAGAATTCTTCCCCAGGGGCTTCAAAAGGAGCACAGTCCTACCAATACCTTGAATTGAGACTTCTAGCCTCAACAACTGTGAGAGAATAAATGTCTATTGTTTTAAGTCGTCAAGTTTGCAGTAATTTGTTACCACAAATACATATGGAATGAAACTAATACATATGGCATAAAAAATTACTACCTTTGTGATTTTAACAGCTTTCCTCATCTGCTGCTGCTCCCAAATATCTTGATTTTTTTCATCTTGACTATCGTCACTTGTTTCTTCATTTCTAGTTGCTAGAAAAAAAAGTTGTGTATAAATATTCCATATTTTTTCATTCTAATTAAAGTGAAGTGAAAAGCTGCACAGTCATGTCCAACTCTTTGTGACCCCATGGACTGTAACCTGCCAGGCTCCTCTGTCCATGGAATTCTCCAAGCAAGAATACTGGAGTGGGTTCCCTTCTCCAGGGGATCTTCCAACCCAGGGATCGAACCCAAGTCCACTGCACTGCAGGCGGATTCCTTACTGTCTGAGCCATTCTATTAGCAGCAACAATCACCAATTCAGGAGCTTATAAATGGCTTAGCAGCACTTTTTATGTGTTAACTTTTTCTTCCCAATACCTAATTCTGGGAGGAAGGCACTATTAGTATCCTCTCTTAATAAACAAATTTAGATAGCAGGAGGTTATATAACATAGCCCTGTATCAAAGGACTGTGTTGAAACCAGGCCTTGATTCGAGCAATTTGACTTCAAAATCTGCACTTATCACCACACTGTCTCACTGAAAACAGGTGGTCTCATTTATGAAAAAGCTTCGGAAAAAATGAAACACTTGGTTTCATCAGAGATTCTCATTTATGCCTGAGAATCTAAATATGTATCAAAAATAATTTCTGGGTTAATAGGAACCAAAATACCATTCAGAAATGATATTATCTGAAGTGACAAAAAATTGGTAAAATATTCCTTTTAATGGGAAATGTGAAAATATTCTTTGAGACTTAATGATTATTAGTTGAGGAAAACTTTTTACTAGAGTAGGGAAGATTTTAATATATGACACCTAAAATCCCTATAGATGCTTCCAAATATTTTATCAAAAACTCTACAAATTTGTTAACCTGTCAAGAAGGATCAAGTGGAGATCAGATAACAGTAAACATTATTGCACCCTTTGATAACATTCTGATACAGACATGTAAAATATTTTAGAAGCCATGATGTCAGTGATATTGGTATAAAACATTTTAGAAAGGAGATACTACATTATGTTTTTATGGATATACTTACCATAATATATTCTACTGAAAAATGCCTTAATATTCATATACTATAAATAAATTAAATACGTACTTGTTTCTTCAGCCATTCTTTGTCTAAGTGTTTGAGGCTTTGGGGTAAATGGCATTATATCTTTAAAATCATCAGGCTCACTTTCAGAATCTTCACTGTTTTTCTTCACACCAGAGTTGGTGAAGGTATGTTTTACATCCAAAGAAATATAGTCCTCTTGGGCCCTGGCCAATTTGAATTTTCTGTAGGTTGCTTGAATAAAAGCTGCATCAGGGATATTTACTGAAAGAAACAAAGAGGAGGACATTGAAAAATACCAAAAGAAAGAAATATTCCTCATAATTAAAGGGGAAAAGCACCATTTTTCCAATTTTTTCATTATTTTGATATAACTAAAAGATTCAAAATCTGCATCAATAACGGAAGATCTTTCGGCAGAGGTTAAATATAACATAAAGAAATGAAGCAAACCTAGAAGCATCAGAAAATAAACTGAAACGCCTCCAATTAATCTTTTATGTTTCTTATTCATCAGATGTTGTTGCTGACTTTTTGTTGAGGGCTAGCTACTTCTCCTTTGCAGAAGTTCTGAGATTACCCAGGTAGGGATGTGGAGAGGACTGAGCATGGAGTTACTCATGGAGCGTGGAGAGCAGAATGACAGGTGGGAGCGCAGTCTGACATAAAGTACAAGGGACAGCCTACTGTGACCTGCCCCTAGACACTGGGCATCCAGGCACACAGGGAGTGAGAGACTAAAACCCAGTACACACTCAGATCAGGCTCAAGGGCCTGCAGTAATTCTCACAGAAACAAATGTAAGTGAAAAAGTATAAAAGAAATAATCAGGTTATTTACCAGGATTAAAATATTAAAGGACATCTTTTAGTAGAGCCTTATTTCATTTTTTATTTTATTCAGTACAAACTTCAGTGATATCGACTCTTTCAACTCAAAATAAGTTTCTTCATGCACGATCTAAGTTGAAATTTATCACTACACTCAGGAAACAAACGGTTTCTTAAGGTAAACAAAATGGAAAGGGAAATAATCATTTCTAGTGCTTCAAAATATTAACAGGAATACCAAGTCACTGAGTAAAATTTTCTAACTTTTCTCACAAATTAGTCCAAATTCTTTGAGAAATAAAAGGATGCCATATAACTGGAGATATAGAAAAATTCTATTTTTTAATAAATTATTTTAATTGGAGGATAACTGCTTTACAATATTGTGATGGCTTTCGCCATACATCAACATGAATCAGCCATGGGTGTACATGTGTTCCCCCAATCCGGAACCCCCCTTCCACCTCTCTCCCTGCCTTATCACTCTGGGTTGTCCCAGAGTATTGGCTTTGGGTACTCTGTTTCATGCACTGAACTTGCACTGGTCATCTATTTTACATAGGATAATATACATGTTTCAATACCATTCTCTCAAATCATCCCACCATCGCCTTCTTCCACATAGTCTAAAAGTCTGTTCTTTTTTTTTTTTTTTAACTGATGCAAAATATTTATTCCAAGTTAGTTATTTTATGCAGTAGTTTTCCCCCTCAACAGACTTGTGATAACCACATCTTTTAAATCTGTAAATAATGTTATCAGAATAATCTTAATCTTTGAAATCTCACAAAAATTTATATTTTACAATCCACCCTGAATATCAAGGCTGCAAGAATAACACAACATTTCCTATATCCAAATATTTTACAGCTGTACCCAGAAGGAAAAAAAAAAAGGGAAAAAACCACATATGCTTGGTTAAGGGCTAACGTTACCCGAGCAGCCAGAAATAAAATAAAATATCCAAATTATTAGCATTAATTTAATACAATTATAACTTCAATAGTCACTTTGTCATTGACAATGATTGCTTGAGCACAGGGGTGAGTGCCCCAAGGGCTGGTAGTAGAAGCTGTTGCTGCAGACCAGTGTCTCCTCTCTGCACTGCCAGCTCCCACCTGTGCATTGCCCTGTATACACTGTGTGTGTGTGTGTTTTAAAAATCTTTCCCACCACACAAAGTTCTCTCTATGAAGCAGATAACAGGGAAGAACAACAACAAAAGCTAAACAAGCCAATCGCTCGCTCTCTCTTTGGGATATGATTATTTCCCTTGTGCATGAAGTATTCAACAATAAAATAAGAAAAGGAAAAGGAAAAGAACGATTTCTTCTGTATAACCCCTAAACACACAAGCTGAGTTTACTGGGTCAGATTTAACTGTGAGCATTTATACGCCTACTTCCAGGCATCGTCATCAGATGTCTCACTGCTACTTGTCTCCGTGTCTGAGTCCTCAAACTCTGCCCTGCAAGTGCTTCTCCAAGGGGAGAATAGGCTGGAACTTCGACTCTGCAAGAAGCCATTCTTTCCAAAGCCATTTCTTCTCAGCTGCTCTGTCTTCATGTGGAACTCTCTGAGCTCGTCCTTTGTGAGGGGAAGACAATTCTCGTCATTTTCAGGATACTCCTGCCATCGCATTGCTTTCAGTAACCTGTGCTCTGCTTCCAAAGAGTGCGAGAGGGCCTCCCCATCCTCCTCTACAGGGAGCGCGAGACCATTCTGGTGGCAGCCTTCCTCCCCGTTTTCCTTTGGTTCAGGTATGCTGTTGTCCTCTGAATCTTCCAACTTCTCACACTCTCTGCTCTCTGAGAAGTCTCCATTCCGGTCATCCTTCAGAGTCTTCAGGAACTTGCTCTTCCTGTCAGTAGTTCGGCGGGTCAACTTGGTCAGACGAGAGGAGCTGATCTCAATCGGAGGAGTGGTGCTGGCGGGACTCTTTGGGAGAGCTTAAAACTACACCACCAGCCAGTACTACTGGTTTGGTAACAGAGATTGGACTGGTAAAAGCAGACTCTCGGCTAGAGGAAAGGGGTCCTGATTTGTGTTCCATTCTGTTAGCTTTCCATACACTGGCCTTGGATGGAGGTGGTACAGGCTTAGGAACCAGGTTCTTATAGACACTTGGAACCATGGTTGACGATTTGTTTCCATTTGCATGGTGAGATCCTGGTGAGGTGAATGCAGCAGAGAAGGCAGCAACAGGATCTTCTTTGGAAACTTTTTTGATGACTAGCATTTTGGAGGGTTGCTTGGCACTAGGTGGGTTTCCCCACACTCCAGAAGGGGTCCCAATAGGTCTGCATGGCTGATTCTGTTTGCCAGCTTCTGGATTCAAAGAAGGAAAGTCCTCCTCTTCAAACTGCAACTTTTCCACCTTATCTTCTTTCTTCTCTTCCCTAATATCTGTAGGTGGCTTTTCCTGAAAGGCACAGCCTTTCCGGGAATGGAAGCTGCCATTCCAATGGCGATGGTTTCCTGTGCCACCCCCACTACGCTGGATCATGCCATCATGACCTCGTGAAGAGTCATGCCAACCAGATAGGTTCCCTGTGATTCCAGCATATGCTCCCTTAGAGACACCAGAGTCCACAGAATCATGGCGGAACAGGGAGGGCTGGTGCCATGAATCTCCTGTCGTTCAAAGAGGTCCATTGTTGAAAAAGCCATCAGAGGAATTATGTCTACGACGGCTTACTCCAAATCTACCATCTCCTCGGCGTAGGTGCTCTCCCTGTTTTTCAAAAGTCACTGTAGGTGACTTAGCTGACTGTGGTGTTGAGAAATTTAGCCAAGCAGGAACAAAGTCATGCTGTGCCATTTAGGTCCAGTGTCTCTTTTCAACAAGGTAAGGCATCCAACCTCATGGCCAGGATCCCAGAGTATAACCTCTGTGGTCCTGCTTCCTGAACTTCTTGAGTTGCCAGCTGGATTTCCACAAGGTTCTCTTGTTAAAAGGGTACTTAATTAGGCTGGCCAGCAGAAAGCCTTACAATGAAGCAAAAAGAATCCAGGCTCTGTGTGGATCAATCTCTCAGTCCCCTCAATTGCTCATCTTAAACTATCTAGTTCCTGACACGTTTCCCAAAGGGGAAGGGGAAAGGGGAAGGGGGAAGGGAACATAAAAAGTATTTGTTACATTTAAAAAATGGGGGGAAGGGGAAAGAGCTATATCAATGTTCACCTCATTCAACTTCCTTGAGTGATGGCACTATGATGTTGCTTAAATAGATAATACATGGACATTTGCACAGTGAATGCAAATACTGTTCAGAGCAAGGTCATAGCTTAGAAAGACAGAATGACTTTTGTTTGGTCAAATAATGTCATTGAAGTGATAGATCAAAAATAAAACACTGACGAGCTATAAAAGATCTTCGGAGTAGTCAACTCTAGTAGCAAAACATCCACATTACAAAGCCCTTAATTTATATCTCATTATTCTTACACAGCTGGTAAAAACAGTCTGCAGGTATGAGTTTATATTTGTCTTATCCTTCAAAATCTAAGGACATAAGAAAGCTTGTTAAAAAGAAAAAAACAAAAAAACAGGAACTTGATATGCTTTTCCCTCCAAGAATAGCAGCTTTCAAGGAAAATTTCTTGGTATAAAGCTCTCAAATGTTTCTTCTATTTCTTTGGTCTTCACTATTTATAAATTCACAGCAAAACTAAAACAAGTAGAAAGGCAGGGCTTAAGAACAGTCATGGAGAAAGCTCCAAAGTGAGGTTTTCTTCTCTTCCGTTTTCTGTATTTCACTCGTTCTGCCCGTTCCCAGAGACTAAACTGAGTTAATGGAAGGTAATAACAATCTTCTGCTTCAGTAGAGAAGTCACTTTGGATCCATTTTCATTTTTATTCAATCATTTAAAAGGCCACAGGAATCGGGCAGTGGAGGGGCTACAGTTAGGGACCAGTAGCGGCGTCTGAGGGTGCGTCCCCAGCTTCCTGATCCGGCAGAGGTGGAGAGCCCACAACCATAACAAAGGTCTTCCCAAAATCTAAAAGTCTGTTCTTTATATCTGTGTCTTTTTTGCTGCCTTGAATGTAGGATTGTCATTCTGTCATTCCAAATTCCATACATATGTGTTAATATACAGGATTTGTGTTTCTCCTGACTTACTTCATTTTGTATAACAGGCTCTGGTTTCATCCACCTCATTAGAACTGACTCAAATGTGTTCCTTTTTACAGCTGAGAAATATTCCATTGTGTATATGTACCACAACTTTCTTATCCATTCATTTACCAGTGGACATCTAGGTTGCTTCCATGTCCTGCTACTGCTGCTGCTGCTGCTAAGTCGCTTCAGTCGTGTCCAACTCTGGGCGACCCCAGAGACGGCAGCCCGCCAGGCTCCCCCGTCCCTGGGATTCTCCAGGCAAGAACACTGGAGTGGGTTGCCATTTCCTTCTCCAATGCATGAAAGTGAAAAGTGAAAGTGAAGTCGCTCAGTCGTGTCCGACTCTTGGCAACCCCATGGACTGCAGCCCACCAGGCTCCTCCATCCATGGGATTTTCCAGGCAAGAGTACTGGAGTGGGGTGCCATCGCCTTCTCCAGCTTCCATGTCCTAGTTATTGTAAACAGTGCTGCAATGAACATTGGGGTACAATGGGTCTCTTTCAGTTCTGGTTTCCTTGGTGTGTATGCCCAGCAATGGGACTGCTAGGTTGTATGGCAGTTCTATTCCCAAGTTTTTAAGGAATCTTCAATCTGTTCTCCATAGTGGCTATAGGAGTTGCATTCCCACCAATAGTGTAAGAGAGTTCCCTTTTCTCCACACCCTCTCCAGCATTTATTATTTGTAGACTTTTTGATGACAGCCATTCTGAGCAGCATGATGATACCTCATTGAGGTTTTGATTTGCATTTCTCTAATAATGAGTGATGTTGAACATCTTTTCATATGTTCACCTGCCATCTGTAGAGTCCTTGAACTGCAAGGAGATCAAACGAGTCAATCCTAAAGGAAATCCATGCTGAATATACATTGGAAGGACTGATGCTGAAGCTCCAATACTTTGGCCATGTGATGCAAAGAACTGACTAATGGAAAAAGACCCTGAGGAAAGACTGAAGGCAGGAGGAGAAGGGGATGACAGAGGATGAGATGGTTGGATGGCATCACCAACTCAATGGACATGAGTCTGAGCAAGCTCCAGGAGTTGGTGATGGACAGGGAAGCTTGGCATGCTGCAGTCCATGGGGTCGCAAAGAGTTGGACATGACTGAGCGACTCAACTGATGTCTTCTTTTCAGAAACGTCTGTTTAGTTCTTTTGTTCACTTTTTTAATTGGGATGCTTGTTTTTCTGGTATTGAGCTGCATGAGCTGCTTATGTATTTTGGAGATGAATTCTTTGTCATTGTTTCATTTGCTATTATTTTCACCCATTCTGAAGGCTGTCTTTTCACCTTGCTTATAGTTTTCTTCATTGTGCAAAAGCTTTTAAGTTTAATTAGGTCCCATTTATTTTTGTTTTTATTTCCATTACTCTGGGAGGTGGGTCATAGAGGATCTTGCTGTGATTTATGTCAGAGTGTTTTGCCTATGTTTTCCTTTAAGAGTTTTATAGTTTCTCATCTTATATTTAGATCTTTAATCAATTTTGAGTTCATTTTTGTCTATGGTGTTAGAAAGTGTTCTAGTTTCATTCTTTTACACGTGGTTGACCAGTTTTCCCGGCACCACTTGTTGAAGAGACTATCTTTTCTCCGTTGTATATTTTTGCCTCCTTCGTCAAAGATAAGGTGTCCATAAGTGCATGGACTTATCTCTAGGCTTTCTATTTTGTTCCACTAATCTATATTTTTGTCTTTGTGCCAGTACCATACTCTCTTGATGACTGTAGCTTTGTGGTATAGTCTGAAGTCAGGGAGGTTGATTGCTCCAGTTTCATTCTTCTTTCTCAAGACTGCTTTGGCTATTCGAGGTTTTTTGTGTTTCCATACATTGTGAAATTATTTGTTCTAGTTCTGTGAAAAATACCATTGGTAGTTTGATGGGGACTGCATTGAATCTATAGATTGCTTTGGGTAGTATACTCATTTTCACTATATTGATTCTTCCAATCCATGAACATGGTATGTTTTTCCATCTATTTGTGTAATCTTTGATTTCTTTCATCAATGTTTTATAGTTTTCTATATATAGGTGTTTTGTTTCTGTAGGCAAATTTATTCCTAAGTATTTTATTCTTTTTAATGCAATGGGGAATGGGATTGTTTCTTCAATTTCTCTTCCTGATTTTTCATTGTTGGTGTATAGGAATGCAAGGGATTTCTGTGTATTAATTTTATATCCTTCAACATTACTATTTTCATCGATTAGTTCTAGTAATTTTCCGGTGGCATCTTTAGGGTTTTCTATGTAGAGGATCATGTCATCTGCAAACAGTGAGAGTTTCAGTTCTCCAATCTAGATTCCTTTTATTTCTTTTTCTTCTCTGATTGCTGTGACTAGGCTTTCCAAAACTATGTCAAATAGTAGTGGTGAGAGTGGGCACCATTGTCTTGTTCCTGATTTTAGAGGAAATACTTTCAATTTTTCACCATTGAGGATAATGTTTGCTATGGGTTTGTTGTATAGGCTTTTACTATATTGAGGTATGTTTCTTCTATACCTGCTTTCTGGAGAGTTTTCATCATAAATGGGTATTGAATTTTGTCAAAGGTTTTTTCTCCATCTATTGACATAATCATATGGTTTTTTATCTTTCAATTCATTAATACAGTGTAACACATTGATTGATTTGTGAATATTGAAGAATCCTTGCATCCCTGGAATAAAACCCACTTGGTCATGATGAAAAACACTCTAATTTTTGAAACAGATAAAGAGAAACAGTTCTTAGAAATTACAGAATATACTTGACACCAGAACTAAGAAACTCATGAAGTGGTTGTTTAATTATAAAGCAGTGGGAGGGATTGGGGGCAGGAGGAGAAGGGGACAACAGAGGATGAGATGGCTGGATGGCATCACCAACTCAATGGACATGAGTTTGAGTAAACTCCTGGAGTTGGTGACGGACAGGGAGGCCTGAGGTGCTGCAATTCATGAGGTCGCAAAGAGTCGGACACGACTGAGCGACTGAACTGAACTGAAGTGGTGAACACCAGAAACCAACATGATCATTAAAAACAAGGAAAAGCAAATCAAGTCATTTACGTAACTAGAATTTTTTGTAAAACAGCACCAGGAAAATGATGCAGGTGTCTCTTCAACTTCTCAAAACACTCAGGATAATGTTAGCATTTCCTGACCTTGGGTGAACATTAGAACCACCTGGAAAGGTTGATAATCTGATAACTAGGCTCCTATCCAAAACATGGGATCTAAATTCAGTTGATCTGAGGCAAAGTTGAGCAGTGGTATGTTTTATAGCTCCCTCAGTTCAGTCGCTCAGTTGTATCCGACTCTTTGCGACCAGACTCTTTGCAACATAGACTGCAGCATGCCAGGCCTCCCTGTCTATCACCAACTCCTGGAACTTGCTCAAACTCATGTTCATCAAGTCAGTAATGCCATCCAACCATCTCATCCTCTGTCATCCCCTTCTCCTCCTGGCTTCAAACTTGCCCAATCTTTATAGTTCCCTAAGGGATTTTCAGAGAAGGCAATGGCACCCCACTCCAGTACTCCTGTCTGGAAAATCCCATGGATAGAGAAGCCTGGTAGGCTGCAGTCCATGGGGTCACTAGGAGTCAGACACGACTGAGCGACTTCCCTTTCACTTTTCACTTTCATGCATTGGAGAAGGAAATGGCAACCCACTCCAGTGTTCTTGCCTGGAGAATCCAAGGGACGGGAGAGCATGGTAGGCTGCCATCTGTGAGGTCGCACAGAGTCGGACATGACTGAAGCAACTTGGCAGCAGAAGCAGCAGGGGATTTTAATGTGCTACCAGGCTTCAGCAATACGTGAACCGTGAACTCCCTGATGTTCAAGCTGGTTTTAGAAAAGGCAGAGGAATCAGAGATCAAATTGCCAACATTCACTGGATCATCGAAAAAGCAAGAGAATTCCAGAAAAACATCTATTTCTGCTTTATTGACTATGCCAAAGCCTTTGACTGTGTGGATCACAATAAACTGTGGAAAATTTTGAAAGAGACGGGAATACAAGACAACCTGACCTCCCTCTTGAGAAATCTGTATGCAGGTCAGGAAGCAACAGTTAGAACTGGATATGGAAGAACAGACTGGTTCCAAATAGAAAAAGGAGTATGTCAAGGCTGTATATTGTCACCTGCTTATTTAACTTATATACAGAGTACATCATGAGAAATTCTGGGCTGGAGGAAGCACAAGCTGGAATCAAGATTGCCAGGAGAAATATCAATCACCTCAGATATGCAGATGACACCACCCTTATGGCAGAAAGTGAAGAGGAACTAAAAAGCCTCTTGATGAAAGTGAAAGAGGAGAGTGAAAAAGTTGGCTTAAAGCTCAACATTCAGAAAATGAAGATCATGGCATCCAGTCCCATCACTTCATGGGAAATAGATGGGGAAACAGTGGCTGACTTTATTTTGGGGGGCTCCAAAATCATTCCAGATGGTGACAGCAGTCATGAAATTAAAAGACACTTACTCCTTGGAAGGAAAGTTATGACCAACCTAGACAGCATATTCAAAAGCAGAGACATTACTTTGTCAAGAAAGGTCCATCTAGTCAAAGCTATGGTTTTTCCAGTGGTCATGTATGGATGTGAGAGTTGGACTATAAAGAAAGCTGAGCACAGAAGAATTGATGCTTTTGAACAGTGGTGTTGGAAATGACTCTTGAGAGTCCCTTGGACTACAAGGAGTTCCAACCAGTCCATCCTAAAGGAGATCAGTCCTGGGTGTTCATTGGAAGGACTGATGTTGAAGCTGAAACTCCAATATTTTGGCCACCTTATGCAAAAAGCTGACTCATTTGAAAAGACCCTGACGTTGGGGAAGACTGAAGGCAGGAGGAAAAGGGGACAACAGAGGATGAGATAGTTGAATGGCATCACCGACTCAATGGACATGAGTTTGGGTAAACTCCAGGAGTTGGTGATGAACAGGGAGGCCTAGCGTGCTGCAGTTCATGTGGTCGCAAAGGGTCAGACACAACTGAGCGACTGAACTGAACTGAACCAGGGTTATGATGATACACTTAGGTTCAAACACTCAAGTGCATGAATATAGAAAGAAAAATACTTGAACTGGAAGTGACTCACCTATCAGTCTCTCCCCTGGTGGCTCCAATGGTAAAGAATCTGCATGCAATGCAGGAGGCCAGGGTTTGATCCCTGGGTTAGGAAGATTCCCTTGGAGAAGGAAATGGCAATCCACTCCAGTATTCTTGCCTGGAGAACTCCATGGACAGAGAAGCCTAGCAGGTTATAGTCCATGGAATTGCAAAGAGGTAAACACAACTGAGTGACTAACACTTTCACTTTCACCTATCAGTGACTTAATGGGGTTTAATCAATAAATCACAAGCAGTGGACTAAATAGTCAGAAAACTAGTGTTACATAAAGCTAATCCTCTCTCAAGCTACAATAAGGAAATAAAAACTCAAAGAAGACTATTCCAGCCTGTCCTGTCTATATCTAACACCTACCTCAAGGGTTCCCACATAGCAGATACTGTTCATACATAAGATGAATTAATAATGTTAGTATATTGCTTTATAATAATAAAAATATCATATTCTTACAGATTTATAACTCATAAATAATTTTCACATATATTATCTGACCTAAAAAGTCACAGTTAGGAAGGTGATCAAGATGGCAGAGTAGGAGCTCATCTCTCCCCACAAATACATCAAATACACATCTACAAGTGGAACAATTCTCACAGAAAACCAACTGGAAACTAGCAAATCTACACAACCAAAGCTGCAAGAAGGATCTCCAAGTAACTGGGTAGGACAGGAAAAAAAGGGGCATTATGACAAGACCCATGTCCTTGGGAGAGACATGTAAGAGAGAAGGTCCACACTGGCAGACGCTTGTCTGAGGAGTACCCTTGCCAGCTGAGAAATCTGTTGGGACAGAGAGAGGGGCTGGAGAAGCCTAGACTTTATTTGAGTGCAGGCATGCTGACTTGCTAACAGTAAGGGTGAAAAGGAACTAGTTGCTGATGGCTGCTCCCCCACTGTTCTTCCCAAGCCTCACTTTACTTCCCAATCAGAAGCATGCACCAAGTAGGGCCACAAATACAAATACACTAAGTGCAAATAGAACCTGGGAGGGAACACCATTTACTTCTGTGGAGACAGTCTTGAGGGCCTGGGCTGTGGTCTTGGCTGAATCACGTAGCCCATTGTCAATGAAGGGGGTGGGTCTGGCTGTGGCACACCAGGTGGTACCACAGAAATGCACGGTGGCAGAATGCTAAGGCTCAGTGGAAAGGCCCTGGGCAGGAGCATGCAATAGTTCATTTCACAGCAGGAGTGTCCCAGCCCTGCCCACTCCACACTTCAGCATGGAGCTCAAATTAAGGTAGACAGGTCCTGGGAGAGGTCTGCCACAGAGGCAGCCTAGCCCAACGGCACCACCGCCTTGATCCTACAGCCACAGTGCCCCAGCCTCTAGACCCACTCCACAACAGAGCTTACCACTAGCTCTGGAATGAACCCAATGGAGAAAGAGATGTGAATTAAACTGTGTCTAAGTGGAACTGCAGATGCCTACACAGGCAGCACATGGCTTCACTGTGACCACACAGGCCCTACGTGCATCAATAGTCACCTCTTTTGGGGAAGGGCATGCACTCAAGTCTGATCAAACACAACCTTCAGGGCTTCTACTTCAATAATGTGAGCAGAGCCTGCCCCTAACAGAGCTGTGATAGCCTCAGAGAAAAGAGGCCCTGCCCACCACAGAGCCCAGGTTCTAGATACTATGACACCAATCACACTGCATGTCAAGGGGATAATGACCAGCAAATGCTGAGGAAAGATGTGCCTGGCACCCATACCAAAAGCAGCCCACACACCAAAAATATCTGACTCACATGGTCTACACAAGGACAGTCCCACATAAAAACAACCCTTCAAGACCACAGTAGATAAATGTTTCTCCTAAATAAAGCCTCTTGATGAAAGTGAAAGAAGAGAGTGAAAAAGTTGGCTTAAAGCTCAACATTCAGAAAACGAAGATCATGGCATCTGGTCCCATCACTTCATGGAAAATAGATGGGGAAACAGTAGAAACAGTGTCAGACTTTATTTTTGGGGCTCCAAAATCACTGCAGATGGTGACTGCAGCCATGAAATTAAAAGACACTTACTCCTTGGAAGAAAAGTTATGACCAACCTAGATGGTATATTCAAAAGCAGAGACATTACTTTGCCGACTAAGGTCCATCTAGTCAAGGCTATGGTTTTTCCAGTGGTCATGTATGGATGTGAGAGTTGGACTGTGAAGAAGGCTGAGGGCCGAAGAGTTGATGCGTTTGAACTGTGGTATTGGCGAAGACTCTTGAGAGAGTCCCTTGGACTGCAAGGAGATCCAACAAGTCCATTCTGAAGGAGATCAACCCTGGGATTTCTTTGGAAGGAATGATGCTAAAGCTGAAGCTCCAGTACTTTGGACACCTCATGCAAAGAGTTGACTCATTGGAAAAGACTCTGATGCTGGGAGGGATAGGGGGCAGGAGGAGAAGGGGACGACCCAGGATGAGATGGCTGGATGGCATCACGGACTCGATGGACGTGAGTCTGAGTGAACTCTGGGATTTGGTGATGGACAGGGAGGCCTGGCGTGCTGCAATTCATGGGGTCGCAAAGAGTCAGACACGATTGAGCGACTGAACTGAACTGAACTGAAATTCAGAGACAGATAAAGTAAAATGAAAAAGCAGAGGAATTACCCTTAATTAAAAGAACAAGAAGAAACCCATGAAAGAACAAATAACGAAACAGACCTCATCAGTCTACAGGCATTGCGTTCAAAAAGAAGATAATAAAAATTCTAAAAGAATTAAGAAATATTATCCATAGAAATGCAGATCACTGTAACAATAAACTAGAAACTATGAAGATGAACCAATCAAAATTAGGCAACTCAATTTCTGAGATTAAAATGAATAGCAGAATAAATAACAGAACACACAGTGATTGGAAGATAGAATAATGCAAATCACTCAATCAGAATAGCAGACAGAAAGACAAATGAAAAAAAATGAAAGCAACATATATGATCTACGGGATAATATAAAGCATGCTCATCTATGAATAATGGGGTTGCACAAGAAGAGAGAGAAAAGGGGACTATTAAAATATATTTGAAGAAATCATGGGTGAAAACTTCCTAAACCTTGAAGAAGAAACAGATAACCAGGCATAAGAAGCACAGAGGGTCCCAAATAAGATGAAAAGAGACTCACATCAAGATACACATCATAATTAAGATGGCAAAAGTTAAAGTGAATTTCTAAAGACAGCAAGAGAAAAACAAAGAGTTAATTATAAGGGAACCACCATAAGGATATCAACTGATTTCTCTGTAGATACTTTGCATGCCAAAAGGAGTGGCATGATAAATTCAAAGTCGTGAAAGGGAAAACCCTGCTACCTTGGATACTCTACTCTGTGCTTAGTTGCTCAGTTGTGCCCGACTCTTTGTGACCCCATGGACTATTGCCCTCCAGGCTCCTCTGTTCATGGGGATTCCCCAAGCAAGAATACTAGAGTGGGTTGCCATTTCTTCAACCAAGGGATCTTCCCAAACCAACGATCAAACCCAGGTCTCCTGCATTGCAGGAGGCTTCTGTACCATCTGAGCCACCAGGGAAGCCCCTGAATTCTTTACCTGGCAAGATTATCATCTAGAATAGAAGGAGAGATAAAGACAAGTAAAAACTATAAGAATTCAGTATTACTAAACCTACCCTAAAAGAAATGTTGAAAGGTCTCTAAATAAGAGAGAAACAAGAATCTATAGGAAAGGGAAAATCACAATGGGATGCCCAATATATAAGGGGATTGAAAATCACTTATCTATGTACTTCATAGATTAAAAAAAATTCTTGTAAAAGCAATTATAACTATAATGAACAGCAAAAGAATAAGCATGAAGATATAAAATATGAGATCAAAATTTTAAATGTGGGGGAAGGAACTATAAAAATGTAAATTTTTTACAACATATTTGACTTGTATGCCTATCACTTTAAAGCAAGTTGATATAGCTATGGGTCAACATATCAGTATTTGAACCCCACAGTAATCACAAGTTAAAAACATAGAATAGATTCATAAAAACCAAAAAAGGAAGGAACTCAAGCAAAATACTAAAGAAAACCATCACACCGCAAAAGGAAAAACAAAAAGAATCAGAAAACAAGTACAAAAACAATTGGAAAACAAGGTTTAAGATGGCAACAAATACATGCTATCAGTAATTTTACTTTCAAAGTCAATGGACTGAATGCTCCAAATAAAGAGTGGCAGGCTGCATAAAAAAATCAAGAACCTACGATACACTATCTATCAGAGACTCACTTCAGCATGAAAAACTCACACAGATAGAAAATGAGATGGAAAAAGATATGCAAATGGAAATGATGAGAAAGTGGTAGTAGCAATACTCATACAAAGGGCACTGTATAATAATAAAGAAGTCAATACTAGAAGAGGATTTACACTCATTCACATATATATACCCAATCTAGGATCACTAAATATATAAAGCAATAAATACTATTAGGCTGGTACAAAAGTTAACTGAGCAGTTTGGGATCATGAATTTTAAATCATTATAACTAGGCTCAAACATATCTTTATTAAACAAAATAGGAACCTGTCTCAGTCAACACATTTTTGCCAATAAGTTTATTTATTCCTGTAGCACAGAAATCCATGCTTTGGGATTCAATAAGCTCTTGGAAAGCGTTCTCTGCCTCCTGCTGGTTGTGGAAGCATTTTTCCTGCAAAAAGTTGTTGAGATGCTTGAAGAAGTGGTCAGTTGATGAGAGGTCGGATGAATATGGCAGATGAGGCAAAATTTCGTAGCCCAATTTGTTCAACTTTTGAAGTGTCAGTTATGCGTTGTAGTCAAGTGTTTTCATGGAGAAGAACTGGGCCCATTCTGTTGACCAATGTCAGCTGCAGGCACTGCAGCTTTTTAGTTCAGCTTACAATTTGCTGAGCATACTTCTCAGATGTAATGGTTTCGCTGGGACTCAGAAAGCCAGAGTGGTCAAACGGAGAGCAGACCACCAGTGACCATGACCTTTTTTTGATGCAGGTTTGACTCTGGGAAGTGCTTTCGAGCTTCTTCTCAGTCCAGCTACTGAGCTGGCCACTGCCATTTTTTTTAATAAAATCCACTTTATGTTGCACATCACAGTCTGAGAAATGGTTTGCTGTTGTTATGCAGAATAAGAGAAAATGACACTTCAAAACAAAGACTTCTTTGATTTTTAGTCAGCTCATGAGGCACCCACTTATTGAGCTTTTTTACCTTTTCAATTTGCTTCAAATGCCAAATGACTATAGAATGGTCTACACTGAGTTCTGCAACTTCCTGTGTGGCTGTTAAAAGGATTAGCTTCGATGATTGCTCTCAATTGGTCATTGTCAACTTCTAATGGCTGGGCACTACACTCCTCATCTTAAAGGTTCTTGTCTCCCTTGCAAAACTTCTTGAATCACCACTGCATTGTATGTTTGTTAGCAGTTCTTCAGCCAAATGCACTACTGATTTTGCAAGTTGCTTTATGACCCATTTTGACCTTGTTTAAAGGGAGAGGGAGAAGGTGGGATGATTTGGGAGAATGGCATTGAAACATGTATACTATCATGTAAGAAACGAAGTGCCAGTCTATGTTCGATACAGGATACAGGATGCTTGGGGCTGGTGCATGGGGATGATCCAGAGAGATGATATGGGGTGGGAGGTGGGAGGGGGATTCAGGATTGGGAGCTTGTATACACCCATGGTGGATTCATGTCAATGTATGGCAAAACCAATACAGTATTTCAAAGTAAAATAAAGTAAAAATTTTAAAAAAAATCACTCAAATTTGTTTTTTGTCTATAAGCATCATTTCTATAGTCTAAAATAAATATAAAATAAACAGCAAGCAGTAAATCATTAGCAAAAGAACACAAAGCAAGAAATATGCAATAAAATGATGTGTAACATAACCACATTTATTTCAGAATGTATTCCAATATCAAATGGCCAAGTTCAACAATGTAAAAACCACAGCTACTTTTCTGCCAACCTAGTAACAGATGTAAAGTCACAAACTGACAGGAATACATAACAGTAAGAGACTTTAATATTCCACTGACATCAATGGACAATCCAGTAAGGTGACAGATGAACTAAAAGAAAAGAATTCACACCAAAAAAAAATCTCTAGGGAAAATAAGTAGAAATCAATCACAGAAAGAAAAAATGGGAAAAATCAAACACAAGGAGACTAAACTACATGCTACTAAAAATCCAATGGGTCAACAATGAACTAAAAGTCAAAAATACCTCAAAACAAATGACAATGAAAACACAACCATAGGAAATTTATGGGATACAGCAAAAGTAGTTCGGGGGGTGGGGGGAGGGGCGGAGTTCATAGTGATGTCGTCTTCCCTCAAGAAACAAGAAAAATCTCAAATAAACAATCTAACCTAACACCTAAAATAATCAGAAAAAGAAAAAACAAAACCCAAAGTCAGCAGATGGAGAAGGTAATGGCAACCCACTCCAGTGTTCTTGCCTGGAGAATCCCATGGACAGAGAGGAGCCTGGTGGGCTACAGTCCACAGTCACAAAGAGTCAGACATGACTTAGAGACTAAACTACAAAAGTCAGCAGAAAAAAGGAAATAAGAAAGATTAGAGAGGATATAGATAAAACAGAGATCAAAAGAAAAATAAAAAGAACAATAAAAACTAAGAGGTGGCTTTTTGAAAAGATAAACAAAATTGACAAACCTCTAGCCAGGTTCACCAAGAAGAGAGAGGAACCAAATCAACAACATAAGAAATGAAAGAGGAGAAATAACCCTGATACCACAGAAATACAAAAAAATCATAACGGAATACTAGGAACAATTATATGCCAACAAATTTGACAACCAAGAAGGAATGAACAAATTTCTAAAACATTACAGCCTGCCAAAACTGAATAAAAAAGACACAGATGTTTTGAACAGACCAATCACTAGAAGTGAAACAGAATCAGTAATTTAAAAAAAAACTCCATATACATGAAAACCCAGGACCTAACAGCTTTATTAGGAAATTCTACCAAACATACAATGAGGAACTTAAACTTATCCTTCTCAAACTCTTCCTAAAGACTGAAGAGAAGGGAACACTCCCAAATTCATTCTATGAAGGCCACCATCACCCTGATACCAAAACCAGACAAAGACACAACCAAAAAAAAAAAAAGAAAATTATAGTGCAACATCTTTGATAAATATAGATACAAAAGTCCTCAGCAAAATATTAGCAAATCAAACCCAACAATACATAAAAAAGATTATACACCATGATCAGGCTGGATTCATCCTAGAGTGACAAGGATAGTTCAATATGGGCAAATAAATTAGTGTCATACACAACACTGACAAAAAGAAAGTAAAAAATCACGATTATCCCAAAAGATGCAAAAAAAGCATTTGACAAACTTCAGTATCCTTTCATGATAAAAAACTCTCACCAAAGTGTATATGGAGGGAATGCATCTCAATATAATAAAATTATTTATGACAAACCCATAGTCTACAATATACTCAACGATGAAAAGAATGTCTTTTCACTAAGTTCTGAATAAGAAAAGGATGTTCATTCTTACCATCTTTTTTTTTCTTAGTACACATTCAGAATTTATTCTAATACATTGTGAAGAACTTGGGTCAAAGGAGAAAAACATATTACCATCTCATAAATTAATCACAAAAGATTTAATCCTGCTAATATTTAAAGAAATGTAATAATTCTACACAACAGTGCTCTGTGTACTTGCCTGACTCCAAAGACCAAGCTTTTACATTCTATCATCTTGCCTCTAGCAAGCAACACAAAACCACTGCTGAAGGTGGTGAATAGGAATATATGTTCTATAGTTCTTGCTCAAATACTTAGTCATGTCTGACTCCTTGTGACCTATGGACTATAGCTTGGCAGGCTCTTCTGTCCACGAAAGTCTCCCAGCAAGAAAACTAGAGTGGAGTGCCATTTCCTTCTTCAGGGGATCTCCCCAACCCAGGAAGCGAACCTGTGTCTCTTACATCTCCAGCACTGGTAGGTGGATTCTTTACCACTAGCGCCACCTGGGAAGCCCCAAAGGAGAAAAACATCTCATAAAATAATCATAAGATTTAATCCTGTTTATATTTAAAGAAATGTAATAATGACTTGCTTCTTGAGAAATCTGTATGCAGGTCAGGAAACAGTTAGAACTGGACATGGAACCACAGACTGGTTCCAAACAGGAAAAGGAGTATGTCAAGGCTGTATATTGTCACCCTGCTTATTTAACTTCTATGCAGAGTACATCATGAGAAACGCTGGACTGGAAGAAACACAAGCTGGAATCAAGATCGCCAGGAGAAATATCAATAACCTCAGACAGGCAGATGACACCACCCTTATGGCAGAAAGTGAAGAGGAACTAAAAAGCCTCTTGATGAAAGTAAAAGAGGAGAGTGAAAAAGTTGGCTTAAAGCTCAACATTCAGAAAACGAAGATCATGGCATCTGGTCCCATCACTTCATGGGAAATAGACGGGGAAACAGTGGAAACAGCGTCAGACTTTATTTTGGGGGGCTCCAAAATCACTGCAGATGGTGACTGCAGCCATGAAATTAAAAGACGCTTACTCCTTGGAAGAAAAGTTATGACCAACCTAGATAGCATATTCAAAAGCAGAGACATCACTTTGCCGACTAAGGTCCATCTAGTCAAGGCTATGGTTTTTCCAGTGGTCAGGTATGGATGTGAGAGTTGGACTGTGAAGAAGGCTGAGCACTGAAGAATTGATGCTTTTGAACTGTGGTGTTGGAGAAGACTCTTGAGAGTCCCTTGGACTGCAAGGAGATCCAAACAGTCCATTCTGAAGGAGATCAGCCCTGGGATTTCTTTGGAAGGAGTAATGCTAAAGCTGAAACTCCAGTACTTCGGCCACCTCATGAGAAGAGTTGACTCATTGGAAAAGACTTTCATGCTGGGAGTGATTGGGCACAGGAGGAGAAGGGGACGACAGAGGATGAGATGGTTGGATGGCATCATTGACTCGATGGACATGAGTTTGAGTGAACTCTGGGAGTTGGTGATGGACAGGGAGGCCTGGCGTGCTGCGATTCATGGGGTCGGAAAGAGTCGGACACAAATGAGTGACTGAACTGAACTGAACTGAATAATTCTACACGGCAGTGCTATGTGTACTTGGTTTTTCTTCAAGGAATGAAACCTAAGAATTGTGCTTCTTATGTATTTATTATTTTATATAGGAGTATGGGCTTCCCAGGTGGCTCAGATGGTGTAGAATCTGCCTGCAAGGTGGGAGACCTGGGTTCCATTCCTGGGTCAGGAAGATGCCCTGGAGAAGGGAATAGCAATGCACTCCAGTATTCTTGCCTAGAGAATCCCATGGACAGATGAGACTGGTGGGCTACAGTATATGGAGTCACAAAGAGTCGGATATGACAGAGCTACTAACACTTTCACATAGGAGTACAGTTCATTAACAATGTTGTTAGTCTCAGATATACAGTGAAGTGATTCAGCTATACATATACATGTAGCTATTCTTTTTCAAATTCTTTTCCCATTTGGTTATTACAGAGTATTGAGCAGAGTTCCCTGTGCTATTCAGTAGGTCCTCATTGATTATCTGTTTTAAATATAGCAGTGTATACACATCAGTCCCAAACTTTCAATCTATGCCTACCCCCCTTACCCTTCTCCCCTGATATCCATAAGTTCATTCTCTGAGTTTGAGAGTCTGTTTCTGTTTTGTAAGTAGCTCATTTGAATCACTTTTTAGTTCTGCATATAAGCAATATCATATGATATTTGTGAGATTTATTAAAACCAAGAAATAATACCATTTACAGCAAGCAGTATGGATGGACCTGGAGATTATCATACTAAGTGAAGTAAGTTACGCAGAGAGACAAATAGCCCACCATTTCTATTCAACATAGTTTTGGCAGTCCTAGTCACAGTAATCAGACAAGAAAAAGAAATGAAACATATCCAAATTGGAACTGAAGCAATGAAGTTATCATTTTGCATAGGTGACATGACACTCTATATGGAAAACCCCACACATTCAACATAAAAACCACCAGAATAAATAAATTCAGTAAGATAGCCAGGCTACAAGATTAATATACACAAATCTGTTGTATTTCTTTACTCTAACAATGGAATATCAGAGGGAAAAAGTAAACAAACCCATTTAAAATCATATAAAAAAATCCTAGGGAAAAAACCTAACTAAGGAGGTAAAAGACCGAAGCCCCCCTACCTAAATGCTAAGAACAATAAAATATTGATAAAGGAAATTGAAGATGATTCAAAGAAAGGGAAAGATGTCTATTTAAAAAAACAGAGTTTAATACTATGTCACATTGGAAGAATTAATGTTATTAAAATGGTGATATTATCCAGGACAATCTTCAAATTTGATGCAATCTCTATCAAATTACCAATGACGTTTTTCATAGAACTAGAACAAATAATCCTAAAATTTATAAGGAACCACAAAAGAACTGCCAAAGCAATCCTGAGGATAAAGAAGAAAGCTGGAAACACAACTCTCCCAGACTTCAGATAATACTACAGAGCTACAGTAGAGCCCAGAAATAAAACCACACACCTACTGTCAATTAATCTTGACAAAGGAGGCAAGAACAGAACAAAAAAAAGACTCACAGATGTAGGAAAAAAACGTATGTTTACCAGAGGGGAAAGGGTGTCAGGGAGAAACAAATTAGGAGTATGAGATTGAACAAACTACTATACATAAAATAGATAAGCAATAAAGACTTACTGTACAGCACAGGGAACTATATGTAATATCTTAAAATAACCTAAATGTAAAAATAATCTGAAAAATATATATATAACTCAATCAGTTTGCTGTACACCTGAAACTAATACTGTAAGTCAACTATACTTCTATTTAAAAAAACAGAGGTTAATACTATGGCCCATTGGTAAGCAGTCTCTGCAACAATGAATATCTCAAGGCAGACATTCCAGTACAGGATCATTCTAATAGATGTATCATCTGAACAACAACAACAACAAAAATAAACGCACTGTATCTTCTATATACTTCCTCAATCTCATTTCTTCTTCTTTCCTCTCCAGAATAAAAGACAAAATAAAATGTTCCTTACAAGGCAAGTTTTCATCTTGCAATAACACCTTAGGGACCACGATAATCAAAAATTATCCAATACATTTCCAAACTCTGCCTTCTCTCCTTAGGTTCCCAGTGCTACCAACACTTTACAAGTACTACCTTACCCTGTCTAATCATGCCATAGCAGCATGTTAAATACAGTAACCACCAGCCACGTGTGACTATTTAAGCAAACTAAAAACCCAGTTCCTTAGTCACACTAGCCACATTCCAAGAATTTTACAGCCATGTGTAGCTAGTGGATAATGTACCGGATGGTGAAGATACAGGACCTTCATAGAAAGTTTTACTGGACAGCACTGTATCTAGAGTCTGAACAAAACTTTACTTGTTTACTAGACTTCAATTCTTAATACTGGCTTCATCACTAAGTACTTCTGTAGCTTAATGAACTTGTTTAAGAAAAAAAATTACAAGAACTTCTGGTTCGTGTTATTTCATATGTTAATAAAGCATTTGCTATTATATTATAAATCTTTAAAAATATATATTAACAATTATACTTCAAATTAACTTGTTTTCTTTATAAAGCTATACATTTTGTTTTGCTCAGAAGGGGTCTTAGGCTTTATGAGATGAAGAGAGTCCACAGCACAAGAGAAGTTAAGAACCATGAATTAGAGTAGGCCAAGGAAATATTTCTGGCTTTTTGGGCCATAAAGTCTGTTATGACTTCTCAGCTCTGCCACTGTAGTGCAAAAGCATCCATAAAAGCCATGAGCATGGCTTTAATAAAACTTTGTTCACAAAAGCAGATAGTGGGCCAGATTTGGGAGACAGGTGGTAATTTGCCAACCCTTGAATGGAATTATCTAAGACACAAAAATGGTCATGTCATCTATTTGCATAAAGTTTTCAGTAGTTTCCTCAAAACCCTGGATTATCTGACTTCAATCTGTTTCTTACTTTCTTTTTCTTCTTCTTTCTTAAAACTTAACCAAGAATTTTCAGCCCAACAACTACTTTTTAGCTCTCTGCACATTACTCTGGTTATCTTCCCTAGGTTTTTATATAATGTGCATCCTGTATCTGAAACATCCTCATAGACAAATTCTTACCATCTTTCAGACACTGAACAATGGTTAAGAATTCAGGCTCTGAGGCAGCCAGGGCCGAGAGTAGTTCAATATCCTTTTAGACTAACTCAGCTATTTAAAAGCAGAGTGAGGAGTGGAACTCAGCTCTCTATCATTAATTTTTTAAGCATTTATAGATCATTAACTATGCTCAGGTAAACATTATGCTGAACCTGAGATGTATAAGGCAAGACCCCTTCTCTAGCCCCAGTCAAACTGCTCAGCTAATGCCACATGGAACACAGTTTAATCTCTGTTAAGCTCTGCCCAAATTCTTGACCCACAAAGTTGTGGGACATAATAAGACAACTGCTATTATAAAATAAAATAAGTAAATAAATCCAAAACAAAACAAAACAAAAAGGATATAGGCTCTGCAGCAGATTCCCAGGTTGGAATCCTAGTGCTGCCTATTATAAGCCCATCTGACCTTGGGCATGTTATGTAATGGAAGTGACAGCCAATTTTGGTCCCTTGACAATAATTAGAAATAACTTACTTGCCCCATACTTCACTAGAGTTTTATCAAAAACAAGAATCACTGGTATAGAAAAATACTAATATTAGAAATAAAATTCTTAACCAAAATTACAAATATTACTGACCTACTGATGAAAACTCGTCCTCCAGAGTCCTAGAGCTGTTGGGAGATGAACTCTGATCATATTTACTTTCTGAAGAATGGTGTGCTCCATCCTCTTCTTCGGCTGAAAGATCAACCATTCTGGATTCTAACAGGACATTTTTTGAATATAACAAGAAAGATTCAGGATATTGGAATCAATAAATGAAATTCTACACAACACATAGTATATGTAAAATATGGTGTTTTAATTTTATTCCACATATTTAAAGTAGACATGCAGACCTTTCTTTAACTTCCTTTCTTTCTGAAATGAACAGTCTAATAAATATGCAACAATATATCCTATTTGCATTATCTACTTAACTAGTGAAATACTTAACTAGTGATATAACATGAAATACATACTATTAAAGAATGCAACAAAAAGAGGGAAGGGAAAAAACAAAAAGAGAAAAAAGTAAATGACCAAAGAGAGAAGGAATATTTAAAAGAGAAAAGACGAACAGTGGTAGTAAATAAGCAGATAAAGAAAAGAGCACTTAATGTATACTTGCTATGTGCTAGGCATACTGAAGTCTGTTTTACAAAATATATTTCATTTATTTCTCACAATTCAATAAAGTAAATGCTATTACTGATGAGGACACTAGGGACTGGAATGGCTAAATAACATGTCCAGTACCACAAAGTTACTAAATGGAGAAATCCAACTCTTGGATTCAGGCTGGTGGTAAGAAGTATTATAATGGGCACTGCAGTCTCAAACTAAATCATGGATCTATTTCCACTGTGTGATTCTGGAAAGGACACAGTCAATTAATCAATAAACAAAGATAGTATTAAAAGAGAACACCCCATAGAAGTGTTATCAGGACTGAATGAGCAAAACGTAAAGGAACTCATGGTATTATTGACAAAAAAGGACTTGTTGGTTCACAATTATTTTGTAATATTTGCGAATAACCTTAAGATTTAAGATTGCATAATAACTACTCTATCTTAAAAATGCTCTTTAAGGATTTCCCTGGCAGCCCAGTGGCTAAGACTGAGCCTTCCAATGAAGGGAGTGCAGGTTTGAACCCTGCTTAGGGAACGAAGATGCTACCAACCATGCATGGGTAAAAGATTCACTCAGAGCGCAAAACACACGGATGGATTTTAATCTAATTGAGCATAACAGCTTCCACGTATCATGCAGAAATTGGCACTTGCCTTCTGTCTATACAAGGATTAAATCACAAACTGCTATAGTCACTGATCTTCAACACATCCTGAAAGGAGTTCAGGGTAGAGGTCAGGAATGAGGCACTCTGTGCTTTGGAAAAATTGGCAGAACAGGCCTTCAGACAGGTATTTTCAGGAGATTTTATGAGCCCAGTTCTTGCATCCCCTCACATCTAGAAAAGCACTAAAATCATTAATGGTGACATTTGCTCCTCATGACTAGCAGCAAGCTTCTAATAAAGTGTGTTTCTGACTGCCCAACTCCTCTTCACTAAAATCATATATAATACTGACCTCTTCCCTACATCTCTGGAGCAGTTTCTTAGAGCTATATGAAATGCTGTCTCTTGGGCTACAGTTCTCATTTTGCCACAAACAAAACTTAACTCACAACTCTCACATTGTGTGTTTTTTTCATTTGACATCCGTTGCAAACTAACCTTTGAAAACCTATTACTTTTTGAGCTTCTTTGTAATACTAAAGTAGAATACTCTCAAAGAACTAAAAAGGCTATTAAATACTCTTAATCACCTATCTGTGGTTTTCTTCACACCTTCAAACAAAACAATATATTTCAACAGACTGAATGCAGAGATAGCTTTCAGAATTCAGCTGTCTTCTGATAAGCCAGACATTAAAGACATTTGCAAACTGAAAACAATGTCATTCTTACTATTTTTTGGAAAACAGTTGTTTTTCATAAAAATGTTTCTTACCCTTACATGTAATGAGTTAACTCTAAAAAGAATAAAAATGCATCTTCATTTCTAATATGGTAAACCTTATAGGGGCTTCCTCTCTGGTGGCTCAGTGGTAAAGAATCCTCAGCCAAAGCAGGAAACTCAGGCTTGATCACTGGGTCGGGAAGATGCCCTGGAGAAGGAAATGGCACTCCAGTATTCTTGCCTGGAGAATCCCATGGACAGAGAAGCCTGAAAGGCTATAGTCCTTGGGATCACAAAAGAGTCAGACATGACCTAGCATCTGAACAACAATAAACATCATAGATACAATCCACAGAAACAAAGGTTCTTTGGGATCTTTAATTATTCTTAAAGAGTATAAAGGGTAAACTTTAAGACCAAAGGGATAAGAACAAAACGTTTGAGAACCAAAGTTTAATCAGATGACTTACATAAAGCACAAAAATATTAAAAAAAAAAATCATGAACACTTCAGACAAACATGATTATGAACAATGACTAAGAAATCAACAAATCATTTGGACTAAAAATACTGGGGTGAAAATATTCCTACCTCATGACTATATAACCAAAAACTATATATATATTTTTACAGATACTTTATTGAAATTATACCATCTTGAAAAAAAACGTAACATATTTGTAACATAGGTTTGTTTTCTACATGGTATTTCATCCTGTGACAAATCAGAAATGTTGAATTATCATTCTACTGGTGACATTATCCACAGGTGACAAGCTGGATATTCTACTCATATTAACAGGGCAGGGATTAACCTCAGTTCATCAAATCTGGGTGTTATGTGTTCTGGAGTGCCATGGATTGAAGACAAAGTAGGTAAAAAGTGCCATTTACCTGGAGAAGCTGATTGCTTCTAGAGACTTTACAACTAAGTTCACGATGGAATATTTTTAGAAGTTCCTTTTAGACTGAAATATAATCTCAAATATTTTTATGTGTCTCTAAGTCAGAAGTTAATGTATTTATACTTCAAGACCCCACTTAAACAAGTTCCTTCCAAGTCTGTTTCTGTGTTTTTATTTCTTTCTCTAACTATATAGCTTTATTTCTAACTATATTATCAAACTCAATTCAAACTAGAACACATCTCATGTAAACAACTTTATGCTGCCTGAATCCTATTTTCAAGAAGGCAAAGGTACTTCAAAATTGCTGTATTGCATTTAACACTTTATTGGTAGTCTACAGCGTCACCAATCAGTGAAAGTCGCACAGTCGTGTCCCACTCTTTGCGACCCCATGACTATACAGTCCATGGAATTCTCCAGGTCAGAATACTGGAGTGAGTAGCCTTTCTCTTCTTTCCAACCCAGGGATCTAACTCAGGTCTCCCGCATTGCGCACGGATTCTTTACCAGCTGAGCCACAAGGGAAGCCCAATCTACTGTTAGTGACACACAGCGCTATGCTTATCTTTTCTTTAAATAACCGATTAAAAAAAAAAAGTCCCAAAGTCTGTCACCTAAGTTTTCCCAGCGTACCGGTTTGGTTAAGTGTTTTCGAGAAAAAGAACTGGGGACAGAAAGCACTTCCGCCTACCGAAGAGTATTAGGAATTTTTAAACTTTTGAGTGACAATTTAGGTTCTCCGTAAAGCATCAAGATTAAAACTCCAAGCGGTCACTGGTGAGGGTTCAGCTGACGATGCAAACACAAGCCCAAACCGCGCAGAGTTCTTTCTACGCCCCCAAGCGGCCCAGTATGGACATGCAGACAGCAGGCCAGTTCACAGACACGCATCTCCGCGATTCAACGCCGCTGTAGTAGGCACCGCGTTACGGAAACCTTTAGACAGTCCCGCGGACTTCCACCTCACCCGCCCCACTCCCCGCTCCGGCCGCCCACTCTGCTGCCCAGCGTCACCTGGGACGTCCGAGGACCCGTCCAAGCGCGGAGCCGCTCTCGCGGCGTGCCGGGAACTAGCCCAGGCCCGGCCGCGGCGGCGGCCCCGGCCCCGGCGGAGCAGTTCAGCCACCTCTGCGTGGCCTCTTCCACACGGCGGCCCTTCCACCGCAGGGTCCCGGGCCGCCTGCTCCCCCGTCGCCCCGGGTTCAGCAAATGTCTCCTGGGCGCCGTCGCTGTCACTGGAATCTGCTCGGCGCGGCCGGAACGTTCTTTTCGGCCTGTGAGCCATGGCCGAGGCCCCAGCGCCCCGCGCAGCTTCCTCTTCCCGCCGACTAACCCCGCCCCTCTAGGGCAACTACCCAGGCAGACGCTCCTGCCTTTCCACTGCTTGCTTGCATCGGACCCGCCCAGCTGAGATGTCAGCTTCGCCCTTCGCATGCGTGCTTTGCTTCTCTCAATCTGCTCGAGAGTTGGGGTTCCAGGGATGAGGTATGGGGGTGTAGAGCGTTCTCTTTGCTTTGCAAGGTGAGCTTGAGCAGATGGTCGCTGAGAAATTCTCGCAGACTCTGCCGTGGAGAGCAGCGCTCACAGGCTCCCTTGTACAAACGCTTTCGAGGAATCAGGCATTATGCCCACATCCTGGACTGGGACTGGATCTGCTCTTCTACTTTCTTTTTTTTTCTTTTTTGATTTGTACATGTTTTTATTTTTGTTGTGGTATTTGCTGCTCTTCTACTTTCTAGGGAGAGTGAAGTTCTCTCTCCAAACAAGCATTAAAGGAGAAATGAAGCATTTTGTATCAGTAAACAAGGATGTCACAGTAGTCAGTGATTCCAGCTCTCCAGAGCAATTGGGAAGAAAATAATACCTGTGATCCGGCTTTAGCTGCTCTTCAGTGAGTACTCAACATTCAGAAAACTAAGATCATGGCATCTGGTCCCATCACTTCATGGGAAATAGATGGGGAAACAGTGGCAGACTTTGTTTTGGGAGGCTCCAAAATCACTGCAGATGGTAAGCGCAGCCATGAAATTAAAAGATGCTTGCTCCTTGGAAAAAAGCTATGACCAACCTAGACAGCGTATTAAAAAGCAGAGACATTACTTTACCAACAAAGGTCTGTCTAGTCAAAGCTGTGGTTTTTCCAGTGGTCATGTATGGATGTGAGAGTTGGACTATAAAGAAAGCTGAGAGCCAAAGAATTGATGCTTTTGAACTGTGGTGTTGGAGAAGACTCTTGAGAGCCCCTTGGACTGCAAGGAGATCCAACCAGTTCATCCTAAAGGAAATCAATCCTGAATATTCATTGAAAGGACTAATGCTGAAGCTGAAACTCCAATACTTTGGCCACCTGATGTGAAGAACTGACTCATTTGAAAAGACCCTGATGCTGGGAAAGATTGAAGGCAGGAGGAGAAGGGGATGCCAGAGGATGGGATGGTTGGATGGTATGACCAATTTGATGGACACGAGTTTGAGCAAGCTCTGGTAGTTGATGATGGACAGGGAAGCCTGGTGTGCTGCAGTCCATGGGGTTGCAAAGAGTTGGACATGACTGAGAGACTGAACTGAAACTGAAACAGTGAGTACTGAGGAAAGCAGGGTACTGGCTGCCCGAGATAGCTGAGATGCATATGAAAGAAATTTCAGTGAGCCCAAACTCTTACATTTTCCCACACATAGAAAAACGCTAAATTCCTTGAGATATCTGGTTTTCTTTAATTCATAAAAATACTTTTGAGGTTAAGACTACCTGCCCTTTGTTGCATTCAGTTCAGTTCTGTTGCTCAGCCGTGTCCGACTCCTTGTGACCCCATGGACCGCAGCATGTCAGGCTTCCCTGTTCATCACCAACTCCTTCAGCTTGCTCAAACTCACGTCCATCGAGTCGGTGATGCCATCCAACCATCTCATCCTCTGACATCACTTTCTCCTCCTGCCTTCAATCTTTCCCAGAATTAGGGTATTTTCTAAGAGGTTAGCTGTTCACATCAGGTGGCCAAAGCATTGGAACTTCAAGCATCAGTCCTTTCAATGAATATTCTGGACTGATTTCCTTGAGGATTGACTGGTTTGGTCTCCCTGCAGTCCAGGGGACTCTAAAGAGTCTTCTCCAACACCGCAGTTCAAAGGCATCAGTTCTTCGGCACTCAGCTTTCTTTATGGTCCAACTCTCACATCCATACATGACTACTGGAAAAACCACAGCTTTCACTAGACAGACCTTTGTTGACAAAGTAATGTCTGTTTTTAATATGTTGTCTAGGTTTGTCATAGCTTTTCTTCCAAGGAGCAAGCATCTTTTAATTTCATGGCTGCAGTCACCATCTGCAGTGATTTTAGAGCCCAAGAAAATAAAGTCTGTCACTGTTTCCATTGTTTCCCCATCTATTTGCCATGAAGTGATGGGACCAGATGCCATGCTCTTTGTTTTCTGAATGTTGAGTTTGTCAGCCTTTTCACTCTCCTCTTTCACTTTTGTCAAGAGGCTCTTTAGTTCCTCTTCGCTTTCTACCATAAGGGTGGTGTCATCTGCATATCTGAGGTTATTGATATTTCTCCCGGCAGTCTTGATTCCAGCTTGTGCCTCATCCAGCCCAGCATTTCGCATGATGTACTCCAAGTACAAGTTAAGTAAACAGGGTGACAATATATAGCCTTGATGTACTCCTTTCCCTATTTGAAACCAGTCTATTGTTGCATGTCAGTTTCTAACAGTTGCTTCTTGACCTGCATACAGATTTCTCAGGAGGCAGGTAAAGTGGTCTAGTATTCCCTTCTCTTTAAGAATTTTTCCAGTTTGTGTGATCCACACAAAGGCTTTAACGTAGTCAATTAAGCACAGGTCGATGTTTTTCTGAAATTCCCTTGCTTTTTCTATGATCCAATGGATGTTGGCAATTTGATCTCTGGTTCCTCTGCCTCTTCTAAATCCAGTTTGAAATCCAGCTTGAACATCTGGAAGTTCTCGGTTCACATACTGTTGATGCCTAGGCCAGGAGAATTTTAAGCATTACTTTGTTAGCATGTGAGATGAGTGCAATGTGTGGTAGTTTGAACATTCTTTGGCATTGCTTTTCTGTGGAATTGGAATGAGAATAAAACTGACCTTTTCCAGTCCTGTGGCCACTGATGAATTTTCCAAACTTTCTGGCATATTGATTGAAGCACTTTCACAGCATCCTCTTTTAGGATTTGAAATAGCTCAGCTGGAATTCCATCATCTGCACTGGTTTTGTTGATAGTGATGCTTCCTAAGGCCCACTTGACTTAGCATTTCAGGGTATCTGACTATAGGTGAGTGATTACATCATCGTGGTTATCTGGGTCATTAAAATCTTTTTCATATAGTTCTGTATATTCTTGCCTCCTCTTCTTAATATCTTCTGCTTCTGTTAGGTCTGTACTGTTTTTCTCCTTTATTGTGCCCATCTTTGAGTGAAATGTTCCCTTGGTATCTCTAATTTTCTTGAAGAGATCTCAAGTGTTTCCCATTCTATTGTTTTTCTCTGGTCAGTCATTCCTCATTGATCACTGAGGATCAATTCAAATCTGACTCCTTCCCCCACCTCCTTAGAGCAGTTCTTTTAGGGCTACTTGAGAAGCTGTCTCTTGGGCTTGAAGTCCTAAAAATTCCCACCAAATAAAACATAGCTCTCAACCTCTAGGTTGTGACTATTTTCTTTAACTGACACAAACAGACAAAAAAAAAAAAAAAAACACAGCAACAACAACCCAGGTATGGGTGTATCTGAGATTGTCTTTGAAAGCTAAGCACTAAAATCTACACAGCAAAATCTGCACATAAATGATAGGTGCACAAATGAAAATCAAATGGTTGCTTCCAGGCATCAAAGCTTCAGTCAAGCCTGGTTAAATACTTTGGTCCAGAAGAAAACAATATGTATCAGAAAAAATGGTTGTTGTTTAAAAAGAAGTGCAGAGATAAGGACAACCCCACAGAATTACCTAAGAAATAGATAGAGCAATGAGGGAACAAAAAGCCTTTCCAGGTACCCATAATAATCACTACCTTGTATCATTTGCTCTGTCTCATGAACACTAGGAATTTTTTTCCCCAAGAGAGCATGAATAACGCCATACATCTTATTTGCCCCCATCATACCGACTCTTTGCGACCCCATGAACTATATGGTCCATGGAATTCTCCAGGCCAGAAAACTGGAGTGGGTAGTCTATCCCTTCTCCAGGGGATCTTCCCGACCCAGGAGTCAAACTGGGGTCTCCTGCATTGCAGGTGGATTCTTTACCAGCTGAGCTACCAGGGAAGCCCCCATTTATAGTACTATCTTATTGTTTTTCCTCATTATTGAGGTAGAATTGACATACAATAAATTTCACACTTGTCAAGTGTACACTTTGATGTTTTGCTATGAAATTGTCACCAAAATCAAGAGACTGAACATCTTCAGTGCCCTCTGTTATCTCTCTCCCTTGTTCTTCCCCACATCCTCTCCATCCCGAGGTAGCCTCTGATCTGCTGTCACTATAGATTAGTTTGCATTTTCTAGGTATTTATGTAAATGCAGTTTTACAGTATGTACTCTTTTGTCTTTTTTTCACTCAACGTAATTATTTTGAGATTCATCTATGCTTTCATGCCTCAGTTATTCATTCCTTTTCATTGCAAAGTATTTTTCCATTGTATGTATGTATTGTTGTTGCTATGTTGTTTAGTTGCTAAGTTGCATTCAGCTCTTTGCAACCCCATGGACTGCAGCACACCGAGCTCCCCTCTCCTTGACTATCTCCCAGAGTTTGCTCAGACTCATGTCCATTGAGTCGGTGATGCCATTCAACCATCTCATCCTCTGTCTTCCCCTTATCCTCTTGCCCTCAATCTTTCCCAGCAACAGGGTCTTTTCCAATGAGTCAGCTCATCTCATGAGGTGGCCAAAGTATTGGAGCTTCAGCTTCAGCATCTGTCCTTCTAATGAAGATTCAGGGTTGATTTCCTTTAGGATTGACTGAGTCCAAGGAACTCTCAAGAGTCTTCTCCAGTACAATTCAAAACATCAATTTTTCAGTGCCCAGCATTCTTTATGGTCCAACTCTCACATCCTGCATGACTACTGGAAAAGCCAGTATGTGTGTATAAAATGTGCTTATTCATTTATCTGTTGATGAATATCTGGGGGATTTTGTTTGTTTACTGTTACACACAAAACTGTTATGAACACCTCTGCACTAGTCTTCGTATGTGCTCAGTTGCTTCAGTCGTGTCTCGCTTCATGCGACCCACTCCAGTATTCTTGGGCTTCCCTTATGGCCCAGCTGGTAAAGAATCTACCTGCAATGTGGGAGACCTGGGTTGGATCCCACATTCTTCAGGAAGATCCCCTGGAGAAGGGAACAGCTTCTGGTTTAAAGAGCAATAATAAGACAGAGATTCCCTAGTCATGTCTGACTCTTTGCAGCCCCACACACTGTAGCCTGCCAGGCTCCTCTGTTCATGGGATTCTCCAGGCAAGAATACTGGAGTGGGTTGCCATTTCTTTCTCCAGGACAATACTAATTTATTAAATTAATAAAAGGTTATTAGGAAACTTTGCATTATTCATCTCATATAATTTAAAATTGCAGAGATTAATAATTGAAAGAAAATTGGCATATGAAATATTCCCAGGTTTTAGAAATTGATGTCATATTTACTCAAACAAATCATTTATTCCACAGTGAAATGACATTTTAGTTAGCTTCTCTGGCCATTAATCAGTGGGTCTTGAGCTCCCTCTAGTGAGAAATGTGCTACTTACAGAGGGTGGTGTCAATCTTTTGGAAATTGCCTCCTTTTCATTATAGTCCTTTTCATTCTCTATTGTTCTAAGTAATAGATATATTTTCAGTTTTAAGCCAAAACTATGTCAGATTTCTCAGAGAACAATTATTTTTGAGAAATTACATAAGTAAGGTATCTCTCTCTCCTTTGGGAATTAAAAACATTTATTAGTGGTACTAAAGAACCTACCTGCCAATGCAGGAGCCACAGGAGATCCAGGTTCTATCCCTGGGTCAGGAAGATCCCCTGGAGGAGGGCATGGCAATCCATTCCAGTATTTTTGCCTAGAGAATCCCATGGACAGAGGAGCCTGACAGGCTACAATCCATACAGTCGCAGAGTTGGACACAACTGAAGTAACTTTGCCTATTGTGGAAATGCATCCATAAAATTATGGACCTAATTTTGTTTCCATTTGTGCAGTATCTGTCTTTGAGTACTTAGTATGATGGTCCCTTGTCCTGAGATTGAAGAGTCATAATACCCTTGGGGATCGTGCTCCTGATGGTAAACTGCTGTTAGCCAAATTAGCTCTACAGATTGACCTGTTAGAAAATACTTTTAAGAAAATAATGCTCAAAATATTTAACATAAGATCTACCCTCTTAACAAGTTTTTAAGTGTACAGTGCAGTATTGTTAATTATAAACACAATGTTGTACAGCAGATCTCTAGAATTTTTACTTTTTAACTGAAACTTTTTACATGGTGTACTTTAATGCCCAATTTCTCCTCCTCTAAGCCTTTGGCAGTCACTGTTCTTTTTGCTTCTAAGAGTTTGGTTCTTCTATGTACCTCATGTAAGTGGAATCATGCAGTATTTATCCTCCTGTGATTTAGCATAATGTCCTCAAAGTTCATTTTGTCACATATAGCAGAATTTACTTCTTTTTAAATGCTGAATAATATTCTACTGTCTGTATATACCACATTTTTTTATCCATTCATTGGACAATAGACATTTAGGTGGTTTCCATACCTCTTGGCTGTTGTGAAAAGTGCTGTAATAAGTGTGAGAATGAAAATATGTCTTCAAGATCCTGATGTGAATTCTTTTGGATAAATACCCAGAAATAGGGTTGCTGGATCATATAGTAGTCTCGGGCTCCCCTGGTGGCTCAGTGATAAAGAATCTGCCTGCCAGTGCAGGAGACTTGGGTTTGATCCTTGGGTCAGGGTGATCCCCTGGGGAAGATAATGGCAACCCACTCCAATATTCATTTCTTTAGCCTGGGAAATCCCATGGATAGAGGAGTCTGTTAGGCTACAGTCCATGGTGTTGCAAAAGGATTGGACACAACTTAGTGACTAAATCAAGAACAAAAATGGTAGTCTTATTTTTAACTTTTTAGGAACTTCCATACTGTTTTTCACAACAACTGCACATTTCACATTCCTACCCAACAGTGTGCAAATATTCCAGTTTCTCTACAACCTTGCCAACGCTTGTTGACTGATTGCTCGATACTGACCATCCTAATGTGTGAAGTGATGTTTCACTGTGGTTTTGATTGGCCTTTCCCTGATTAGTGATGTTGAGCTAATAGGTTTTGTTGTTGGTAGTGGTTTTGTTTTGTCATTGAGTTGCAATAGTACCTTATATATTTTGGATATTAATCTCTTATCAGATACATGGTTTGTAAGTATTTTACTCCCTTCCTGTATGTTACCTTTCACTCTGATGATTGTTGCTCTTGCTAGGCAGCTTTTTAGTTTGATGTAGTCCTACTTGTCTATTTTTTATTTTATTGCCTGTGCTTTTGGCATCATATTCAATAAATCATTGCCAAGACTAGTGCCATAGAGATTTTCCCTTAAGAATTTTAATTTTTAATTTTAACAGCTTAAGATTTTTAAGTGTTTAATATATTTTGAAATTCTTTTTGTGTATGGTGTAGGATAAGTGTCCAATTTCATTCTTTTGCATGTGAATATCCTGTTTCCCCAACACCATCCAAGTGTGTTGTTTTAAGCTGATAAATATTGGAATAAATTGTCACACAACAGAAAATAAATAATGCAGCTCCTAAGTGAAACTGATGCTCCTGGTCTGAGGACCACGCTCTGAGTAGTCAGGAAGTAAAGGAAAAGAATAAGATCACTGAAGAAGGCTGAAGTAGTCAACAGAAGGCACTGGATCTGTGGTTTGAGAGTGTCTCAGCCACTGCACATGTTGCTGTTTGTCCCCCTGGTGCAATTACAACCAGCATAAAGAAACCAAATATTTGTGTGCACATATTGCTTCACCTGCAGAGAAGGCAATGGCACCCACTCCAGCACTCTTGCCTGGAAAATCCCATGGATGGAGAAGCCTGATAGGCTGTAGTCCATGGGGTTGCTAAGAGTCAGACATGACTGAACGACTTCACTTTCACTTTTCACTTTCATGCATTGGAGAAGGAAATGGCAATCCACTCCACTGTTCTTGCCTGGAGAATCCCAGGGACCGGGGCGGGGGCGGGGCGGGGGGGGGGGGGAGGACAGGGTGTGGAGCCTGGTGGGCTGCCGTCTATGGGGTCGCACAGAGTCGGACATGACTGAAGCGACTTAGCAGCAGCAGCATTGCTTCACCTGATCCAGAAGTTGCTAATGATTTGCAAGTGCCTTGAAGAAAGAGAATCATTGGATTTGCAAGTTCTCTTGAAAATTTTCTTAGGATTGGAAAATTATAATTTTCTGTAAACTGATGATTTCAGTTATCTCTACATATTTGTAACCCTTTGTTTTAGGTTTTTTTTTAAAAAAAAAACTGTTACTGAATTTAAGAACTTGAAAAAGTCAAGGTCATTGTTTCTCTCTTAGAATGTTTTACTGTGTAAGCCATCCAAACAGATCCTCCAAGAGTGTGGTGGGATAAAGAGAAATAACTGTACATCTTAAAAAGAAAAAGATGTACAAAATTGCTCATAACATACCAGCTCTATTCATAATAGCAAAATATAACTGGGGGAAGAGAAACATCTAACAACTGGAAAAGGAATAAACAAACTGTGGGATATTCATATAATGGAATACTATGTAATAAAAAGAATATATTACTGATATACCGAGCAACACAGATACATGTTTAAAACATTCTGTTGAGTGAAAGGAGCTAGACACAAAAAGACAGACACTGTATCAGTTCAGTCGCTCGGTTGTGTCCAACTCTTTGCAACTCCATGAACTGCATCACATCAGGCCTCCCTGTCCATCACCAACTCCCGGAGTTTACCCAAACCCATGTCCATCGAGTCGGTGATACCATCCAACCATCTCATCCTGTCATCCCCTTCTCCTCCTGCCTTCAATCTTTCCCAGCATCAGAGTCTTTTCCAATGAGTCAGCTCTTCACATCAGGTGGCCAAAGTATTGGAGTTTCAGCTTCAACATCAGTCCTTCCAGTGAACACCCAGGACTGATCTCCTTTAGGATGGACTGGTTGGATCTCCTGATTCCATTTACATGAAGTTCAAGAACAGGCAAAACTTGAGTCAGAACAGAGATCTTTGAGAAGGGGGTATTGAATGGAAAGTCCACAACAGAACCTTCTGGCATGATAGAAATGCTTCGTGTAGATCTAGGTGGTGGCTGCATGGATGTAAAATTCATTGAGCTGTATGCTTAAGATTTGTGCACTTCACTGTATATAAGTTATACCTCAAATTTTTAATGGAAAAAAAGGAGGTAATGGGATATAAGATATGGTAAGATATCTGGTGATGTAAATTTGAGATTTTTCTGCCCAGAAAATATTTAACCTCATAGATCTGCATGAGATTAATTGGGAAGACAATTTAGATAGAGAAGAGACCTCTAGATTAAGCACTAGGGAACCAGAGGCTGGGAAAAGGAAAATAAGTCAGCAAAATAGAGATTAAAAATGAGACAGAAAAAGAGCTGACGAACCAGGTCTCAGAGAAAATGAAGAATAGAATGGTCACCTGCATGAAGCACTACTGAGAGCTAGAGATGACAGAGAAGTGTTAGTACAAAAGAGAGACCCTGCTATCAAAATCAACTTGAAGGTACTCCAAGCACCCTGTACTTCCAACTCAACTCTCCCACCCATGACCTCAACACACAGCACTTAAGTCCTGAGAGCTTCTGGTTTAAAGAGCAATAATAGCTTTTAAAAAGTCTGTCTGAAAATCAGTTGTAAAATATTTCAAATTATTTTTAAAATTACCATATCAATAAAGCTTCAAGACCCAGTCTTACTCTCAAAACACACACACACACAAAGAATATAAAACTAAAGACCTTTTTTTCCCCTTAAAGAAGTCTTGAATCACTTTTTTTAAGTTATAAAAAAAAGTTCTGCAGAATAAGCAATTTGGACCAATTTTCTAAAGGACAACTGGAAATGACTATTTTAAAATATCTGTTTGAAAGCATACGAGAGCAAATAAGGCCATGAAGTCTTATGTGCCAAGATTCAGGAGAAAACAGAAAGATGGAAGTCTAGGTAGCTGAGACCAGTATTTGGGGCTCAGCCAATCTTCCAATTTCAGAATATGCAGATGTGAAGCTAAACAGAGCTTTGTACAGACTCATGGGGTTTGGGAACATGATCTAAGGCAAATCCTCAGGCTTTGGGTTGAGATGCAAAGGGTCACACTCTAGGAGTAGGTTGAAGAGGGCCTCATAAGCACTAAAGCCCAATTCTGAATTATCTCAGTTTTGGAATAGATTAAGTAGCTCTGAGATTGGTAGTGTCTGTAGCCACCTGTCAGGAGGAAACATAAATTCTCTCTTGAGGGAAAGGACACTACTTTGAGGCTTCAAATTATCTCTATAACCACATTTCAAAAAAAATTATAGCCAGGCATACAAGGAGACAAGTTGATGTACTCAAAAATCAAGGGAAAAAAAAGACCCAGAGGGGAACCAGAGAGTGGAGTTATCAGATATAGATTTTAAAATAGCAATGCTTAATATGTTCAAAGAGAAAAGACAAATTTGTCTCCTTTGTCAAAGATAAGGTGTCCATATGTGTGTGGATTTATCTCTGGGCTTTCTATTTTGTTCCATTGATCTATATGTCTGTCTTTGTGCCAGTACCATACTGTTTTGATGACTGTGGCTTTGTAGTAGAGCCTGAAGTCAGGCAAGTTGATTCCTCCAGTTCCATTCTTCTTTCTCAAGATTGCTTTGGCTATTCGAGGTTTTTTGTATTTCCATACAAATCTTGAAATTATTTGTTCTAGTTCTGTGAAAAATATGGCTGGTAGCTTGATAGGGATTGCGTTGAATTTGTAAATTGCTTTGGGTAGTATACTCATTTTCACTATATTGATTCTTCCAACCCATGAACATGGTATATTTCTCCATCTATTAGTGTCCTCTTTGATTTCTTTCATCAGTGTTTTATAGTTTTCTATATATAGGTCTTTAGTTTCTTTGGGTAGATATATTCCTAAGTATTTTATTCTTTTTGTTGCAATGGTGAATGGAATTGTTTCCTTAATTTCTTTTTCTACTTTCTCATTATTAGTGTATAGGAATGCAAGGGATTTCTGTGTGTTGATTTTATATCCTGCAACTTTACTATATTCATTGATGAGCTCTAGTAATTTTCTGGTGGAGTCTTTAGGGTTTTCCATGTAGAGGATCATGTCATCTGCAAACAGTGAGAGTTTTACTTCTTCTTTTCCAATTTGGATTCCTTTTATTTCTTTTTCTGCTCTGATTGCTGTGGCCAAAACTTCCAGAACTATGTTGAATAGTAGCGGTGAAAGTGGACACCCTTGTCTTGTTCCTGACTTTAGGGGAAATGCTTTCAATTTTTCACCATTAAGGATAATGTTTGCTGTGGGTTTGTCATATATAGCTTTTATTATGTTGAGGTATGTTCCTTCTATTCCTGCTTTCTGGAGAGTTTTTATCATAAATGGATGTTGAATTTTGTCAAAGGCCTTCTCTGCATCTATTGAGATAATCATATGGTTTTTATTTTTCAATTTGTTAATGTGGTGAATTACATTGATTGATTTGCGGATATTGAAGAATCCTTGCATCCCTGGGATAAAGCCCACTTGGTCATGGTGTATGATCTTTTTAATATGTTGTTGGATTCTGATTGCTAGAATTTTGTTGAGGATTTTTGCATCTATGTTCATCAGTGATATTGGCCTGTAGTTTTCTTTTTTTGTGACATCTTTGTCAGGTTTTGGTATTAGGGTGATGGTGGCCTCATAGAATGAGTTTGGAAGTTTACCTTCCTCTGCAATTTTTTGGAAGAGTTTGAGTAGGATAGGTGTTAGCTCTTCTCGAAATTTTTGGTAGAATTCAGCTGTGAAGCCGTCTGGACCTGGGCTTTTGTTTGCTGGAAGATTTTTGATTACAGTTTCAATTTCCGTGCTGGTGATGGGTCTGTTAAGATTTTCTATTTCTTCCTGGTTCAGTTTTGGAAAATTGTACTTTTCTAAGAATTTGTCCATTTCTTCCACATTGTCCATTTTATTGGCGTACAACTGCTGATAGTAGTCTCTTATGATCTTTTGTATTTCTGTGTTGTCTGTTGTGATCTCTCCATTTTCATTTCTAATTTTATTGATTTGATTTTTCTCTCTTTGCTTCTTGATGAGTCTGGCTAGTGGTTTGTCAATTTTATTTATCCTTTCAAAGAACCAGCTTTTGGCCTTGTTGATTTTTGCTATGGTCTCTTTTGTTTCTTTAGCATTTATTTCTGCCCTAATTTTTAAGATTTCTTTCCTTCTACTAACTCTGGGGTTCTCCAATTCTTCCTTTTCTAGTTGCTTTAGTTGTAGAGTTAGGTTATTTATTTGACTTTTTTCTTGTTTCTTGAGGTATGCCTGTATTGCTATGAACTTTCCTCTTAGCACTGCTTTTATAGTGTCCCACAGGTTTTGGGTTGTTGTGTTTTCATTTTCATTAGTTTCTATGCATATTTTGATTTCTTTTTTGATTTCTTCTGTGATTTGTTGGTTATTCAGAAGAATATACAATGGAGTAAAGACAATCTCTTTAACAAGTGGTGCTGGGAAAACTGGTCAACCACTTGTAAAAGAATGAAACTAGATCACTTTCTAACACCGCACACAAAAATAAACTCAAAATGGATTAAAGATCTAAATGTAAGACCAGAAACTATAAAACTCCTAGAGGAGAATATAGGCAAAACACTCTCAGACATAAATCACAGCAGGATCCTCTATGATCCACCTCCCAGAATTCTGGAAATAAAAGCAAAAATAAACAAATGGGATCTAATTAAAATTAAAAGCTTCTGCACAACAAAGGAAAATATACGCAAGGTGAAAAGACAGCCTTCTGAATGGGAGAAAATAATAGCAAATGAAGCAACTGACAAACAACTAATCTCAAAAATATACAAGCAACTTATGCAGCTCAATTCCAGAAAAATAAACGACCCAATCAAAAAATGGGCCAAAGAACTAAATAGACATTTCTCCAAAGAAGACATACGGATGGCTAACAAACACATGAAAAGATGCTCAACATCACTCATTATCAGAGAAATGCAAATCAAAACCGCAATGAGGTACCACTTCACACCAGTCAGAATGGCTGCGATCCAAAAATCTGCAAGCAATAAATGCTGGAGAGGGTGTGGAGAAAAGGGAACCCTCCTACACTGTTGGTGGGAATGCAAACTAGTACAGCCACTATGGAGAACAGTATGGAGATTCCTTAAAAAATTGCAAATAGAACTACCTTATGACCCAGCAATCCCACTCCTGGGCATACACACCGAGGAAACCAGAATTGAAAGAGACACATGTACCCCAATGTTCATCGCAGCACTGTTTATAATAGCCAGGACATGGAAACAACCTAGATGTCCATCAGCAGATGAATGGATAAGAAAGCTTTGGTACATGTACACAATGGAGTATTACTCAGCCGTTAAAAAGAATTCATTTGAATCAGTTCTGATGAGATGGATGAAACTGGAGCCGATTATACAGAGTGAAGTAAGCCAGAAAGAAAAACACCAATACAGTATACTAACACATATATATGGAATTTAGAAAGATGGCAATGACGACCCTGTATGCAAGACAGGAAAAAAGACACAGCTGTGTATAACGGACTTTTGGACTCAGAGGGAGAGGGAGAGGGCGGGATGATTTGGGAGAATGGCATTCTATAATGTATACTATCATGTAAGAATTGAATCGCCAGTCTATGTCTGATGCAGGATACAGCATGCTTGGGGCTGGTGCATGGGGATCACCCACAGAGATGTTATGGGGAGGGAGGTGGGAGGGGGTTTCATGTTTGGGAACACATGTAAGAATTAAAGATTTTAAAATTTAATAAAAAAAAAAAAAGGAAAAAAAAAATTAAAAAAAAAAATTAAAAAAAAAAAAAAAGATCATGTGATTATAAGCCAGGAAACCAAGATTTGATCCTGGGCAGCTTGACTGCAGAGATAGAGGCATTTGGCCACTTCCTTATATGTTGCTAGTATTATAAAAAAAAAAAAAAAAGACAAATTTGTCAAATAACACAGAAATTAAGAACACAATAAATAGGTTTAAAGGGAGATTAAACAGTACAAAAGAAAAATCACTACTCATTTAAAAAAAAATACTTGGACCATATTAAAATTAACACTGTTCATTTGTAAAATTAGCTAGCCAGTGGAAATTTGCTATATGACACAGGGAGCTCAGATCTGGCTCTGTGACAACCTAGAGGGGTGGGATGGAGTGGGAGGTGAGAGAGAAGTTCAAGAGGGAGGAGACACACGTATACCTATGAATGATTCATGTTGCTATACAGCAGAAACCAACACAATATTGTAAAGCAACTATTCCTCCAATTAAAAATAAATAAATTTTGTATAAAGACCTATTGTTCAACAAAATATATTAAAGTGAAAAAAGAAGCCAAAAGTGTTTATGTACAAAGGAAATATGTTCAGAAAGTATAACGAACTTCTGTAAATACGAAAAAGATAACCCAACAGAAAATGGGCAAAAGACTCGAATGGACACTTCACACAAGAGGATATTCAAATGACTAACAAATATAAATGGTGGATAAATTTAAAGATATAAAAGACTGAGAGCTTTTGGTTTTAAAATACCCTTTCCTGGGACTTCCCTAGTGGTCCAGAGGTTAGGAATCTATGTGCCAATGCAGGGGAAACAGGTTTGATCCCTGGTCCAGGAAGACCCCACATGCCATGGAGCAACTAAGCCCCTGCACCACACCTACTGGAAGGCATGCTCTAGGACCCATGCTCTGCAACAGGAGAAGCCATTACAGTGAGAAGCCCCAGCACCAAAATGAAGAGTAGGCCCCACTCTACAACTAGAGAAAGACAGCACGCAGCAACGGAGACCCAACATGGCCAAAAATTTAAAATACTCTTTCCTTAAATAAATAAAAATTTTAAAAACCCTTTCTTCCATATTTCTGAAGCATGTAAATAACATGTATGATAATTATATTTTTAAAATACATTTAGGATTAAATAAAGTAAGATGTTGGAAGAAGATAGTTGTGGTGCAGGGGCTCAGTTGCTCTGTGGCATGTGGGATCTTCCTGGACCAGAGCTCAAACTTGTATTTCCTGCATTGGCAGGTGGATTCCTAACCACTAGACCACCAGAGAAGTCCTGGAAAAGGGTTCTTTAAAACCAAAGCTCTTTGTCTTATTAATAGTACATATTTCTGAATATTTTAAAAGTTATAATTTTTTACTTCTAATGGATAACATTCACCTGGTTCAAAAACCAATAAATTATAACACATGCATCAAGAAGTCCCTCACCCTGTCTTTCCCTCTACCCCACAAGAAATTATGATTGTTTCCTGGGTATCTTCCCAGAATTTATTTATGTGGAAGCAAGAAATGATCATAAAATCTTATTCTCCTCTCCTACACAAAAGGCATATCTTACTTGCTAAGTTAAAAAGCCCAAGTACAAGAGTATTTTAACTTAGCAAGACATCCTGGAGATCTTTCCATATCAGTACACAGGGAACTTCCTCATTCTTTTTCACAGCTGCATAATGCTCCACTGTCCATATGCATTATAGTTTTTAAAATCAGCCCTCTGAGGGTTATTTGGGTAATTTTCCACCTAATTACAACCAACAGCCCCATACATCATTTCATATGTAAGCAAGTGTGTCTATAGTAATTCTTCAAAGACGGATTTAGTTGAATCAAAGCATAAATACACCTACAGTTTGGTAAACACTAGGGCTGTGACATTCTCCTCTTCCATCTGCACTGAGGCAATGCCTATTTCCCCATATCCTCTTACAGAGTATGTCTCCAGACATTTCCTTGTTTGCCAAGCTGATAAGTACATAACAGTAACTCCGTGCAGCTTCCCTGGTGGCTACATTGGTAAAGAATCCACCTGCAATGCACGCGACCTGGGTTTGATCCCTGGGTCTAAAAGATCCCCTGGAGAAAGGGAATGGCAACCCACTCCAGTATTCTCGCCTGGAGAATTCCATGGACAGAGGAGACTGGCTAGCTACCGTCCATGGGGCCGCAAAGAGGACACTTTCACTTTTTCATTACAACTGATGCTAAACATCTTTTTGTATGTTTGAGGCCTATTTGTAATCATTTTTCTGTGAAGTCTTTGTTCCCTGGTTCTTTGCCTATTTTTCTAGTGGGTTTTGAATGTAAATTGTTAGATATTTTACAATGAGTATTCAATATATATTTGTATGGGGGGGGGGGTAGGGAATTATTCAAGAAGGAAAAACAGATGTTAAAACTCCAGTCATAAGAACAAATATATCAGCCTTTCTTCCAGGAGTCTGGAATCCGGTCAAGAGGTAGCCGTGAGCTACACACAACGATTGTCCTATCGCGGTTGACAAGAGCCAGGACCCAACAGCGCATGCTCGGAAGAGTCTCCCCAATCCGGATGTCTCGTCCGCGTGCTCAGCGGTTTCCTAACGGAACATCTGTTGCGCATGCTCCTAAACCCGCCCTACTGGGACATTTCCCACAAAAAACTGAAGGCGTTTGCGCCTGCGCGTTGCGGATGCTGTGAGAGTCACCTGGCCACCTGCTTTTGGAAAACGTCCCCGACTTGAAGAAGGAATTCCACTACAAAACCAGACTTCTTCCCATGGCTCTTAAACAAACAAAAACCCCCACTGCATCACGTCAGTGGGTATTCATCACCGCCTCTCTAAACAGTATCTAAAACGAGTGTTTCAAATTGATGCTTTATATTGAGGACGAAATAGATGATAAAGGACTTTAAAACGTGTCAGGAGTTTAACAGTAAACTATTTACTTACTAGACAGAGAAAGAGACGCGCAGAAAGAAAAGGCTGGGGAGCGGGGGTGGCGGGAATCTATTATTCACAGAGAAAAAGATGCTTTTCCAGTTTGGTTGAGATGGAGAATTAAACCTTACCGAAAGGTACCATTGACTCCAAAAAGGATGCTGCACCAGTCATGTTTCTGCATTTTGTGAGACTTTTTGAAAGCTCTGGAGACAGTGCCCAAGGTTTTTAAACTAAATCCTTAGAGAGGTGGTTCTGGATGCTCAAAGACTGTTTTCCCCAATAAGCTATAATGTTAGCTCCACTCTCCTCACCCTGCAAAGCATCTTGTGTTCAATAGCTGGTTATATATGGCCCGAAGAAGTTTCTTTAGGGACCAGACAATTTTTTAAGTAACTCATGCCAAGCATTACCCTCGTATTTTAAATTTATTTTTCTAAATAAGTTTGGAATGTCAGATAGTACCTGCTACAAAGTGGGGGAGATGGTGATGGCTGAACCAAAGATTTCTTTGAAGTGCTCAGCTTTTCCTACCATTTCAGAAGCTGTCCATACCTAGCCAGATGTTTCACCAAAGCTCTAATAGGACAGCTTATTTCAGAAAATGGACTGAAGCCATGGCTGTGTAAATGCAGCTTTGCACCACCACGACACTCCTGGTTGGAGCCAGTTGGACCAGGAGACCTGTCCCTAAACTAGTGTATCCTGTGTCCTGTTCTTTATTAATGTTTAGTTATAAAATGCACTTACTGTATTGACCACTGTGAGGGTAAATTCTTTAATAGCTACTTTGGGTCAGACTTCTACATTAGAATTTCTTTTTATCTTTTTTCCTGAAGCTTTAACTATTTATTAGGTGATGCTTATTGGAATTTAGTAAAGTGGATATTGTTGATGGCCATTGTTAAAGCATGTTCAGTGGCCTGTGGGGACAGAGGTGCAATTAGGGTGGATTTTTAGGAGTCAGTAGAAAAAGCATGTGTATACCAGTGGCCTTCAAACTAGGGCACACAAAGACTTTCCAAGGGACCAATTTTCAGGTCCTCAGTTTCATATGAACTATTTTCTAAAATTGTGTTTTCCTAAAAACACTCTTCCCAAGAGCAAGCCTGTGTTGCGGGTACAGCTTCCCCCTTCCCATGTCAGCTTTCACAGTCACTGCTTTTCCCTTTTTACAAAAGAAGGCATACATCTCTGTATAACAACAGCATGTTGCCCAGGATGTAAAATGTCCAGGGATGACAAGCAAAGGGGACAGTTTACAACACTGAACAAGGAATTGAAAAAAGAGAAACTGTTGACTGCAGCCAGGACCCAACAGTGCCTGCTCGAAGAGTCTCCCCAATCTGGACATTCAAAGTTATTTTGAACATTGGGTGTTTTCATAGTCTTTCCTTTCAACCAAATTGAAGATGACAGATAACAATGTGATGACAGTACAAAAGTCTTTTGGGGCATTAATTTAAGAGTCCAAAGAAATGATTGATATTGCTGTATCAATTTCTTCTACTTCTACTTAGTAATGTGAACAAGCTTCTTCCCACATAAAAATGAAAAATTGGAATGTAAACTGATGCTGAGCCCAGCATTCTGAGCAGTAAGCTATGCTCAAGAACACAAGCCAATCAGGAAAACTCCTGGTGATCCAGTGGTTAGGACTCCAAGCTTTCACTGCTGAGGGACCAGGTTTGTTCCCTGGTTATGGAACTAAGAGCCCACAAACCATGCAGCCAAAAAAAGACAAAAAATGAGAGAAAATATGTAAGCCAATCAAAAAAAAAAATCTACTCACTTCATTAAGATAGGATTTCTAGAATTTCTCTGGTGGTCTAGTGGCTAAGGCTCCCAATGCAGGGGGTCTGGGTTTGATCCCTAGTCAGGGAACTACATCCACCATGCCCTAACTAAGAGTTTGCAGGCCACAACTAAAGATCCCGCATGCCTCAACTAAGACCTGGAGCAGGCAAATAAAAAAGAATGGTACAGGGAGGAAGGAGGGAGAGGGGTTCAGGATGGGGAACACGTGTATACCTGTGGTGGATTCATGTTGATGTATGGCAAAACCAATACAATATTGTAAAATAAAAAATAAATAAATATGTCAATTTGACATAAAAAAAGATAGCATTTCTAATAAAACTTTACTTTAGTGTGATTTTGCTGTGTTATGTTTTAATAATTACAATGAACCCACGAGACACTGTTTAACTTTTAGAGGCTTCTGGTCACAGGAAAACTGTAAACTGTATACTGTTTTTCAAAGAAGTATGATAGGTAATTAATAAAAGACTTCGAAGCAAAAATATATTAGGGTAAAATTCTGTGAGGGAAGTAAATTAGAACTAGGAATTTAAAAGAATAATGAATAATTATTTTTAAAATTAATAATTTTATTGATTTTAAATAATAAAATTTGTGTGCTAAAGATGAGCTTTTTAAATTGTTTTTGGTTTTTTAGTGAATGATGAGTATTATAATTAGATGTACTGAATATATTTTAAAGAATGATATAGCAGTGTTAAAACACCAATACATGCAATATTCTGGAAATTACAGCCTTTCCAACTATATAAACAGCATGAAAAAATTTAAATGTTAAACTAAAAATGTTTGCCAAGGGGAAACTAAAAACTGAAAAGCTATGTGCCAGGGGGGTACATAGCTTTACCAAATCTCCCAGGGCAGGCAAAAACAAACAAACAAACAAAAACTTTGAAGACCACTGCTGAAGAAAAATTCAAGTTTTGCTGTGAAGGAGAATGGCAAAATGGAGTAGTGGCTGAAGGGTAAATGTTGAGTCAAGAGCAATGATTTAAAATATGAGTTGAGACATGTTTTGAAGCTGATGGGTATGGAGAGGGGGGAAATTCTCCTCTACCCTCTGGGTTCAACCTCAGAATTAAACGGACATTTAGATGAGCAGAAGAAAAGCATACAAGTTTCGTTAAATTTTTACATGCACATGGGCCCTTCACAAGAGACTGAAGATATGAAGAAGTGACCAGATTACAAAGTTTGTATACCTTTTAGACAGAGACACAATAAACTTGTGAAGAAATGACAAAGGTTTGAGCTGGTCTAGTAAATTATAAGAAAGTGGCTATGACATGTATGGGGGCAGGTTGAAATAGATGAGTTATTTTATTTAGTAAGTTTGTTTGTAGAGATTTGTTTCAGCATTGATTCCCAGTCTATGGTGAAAAGGGTTTTCTTCTCTTCCTGATACATGGAGAACACCTTTCTCTTGGAAAATTTTATGGCCTGTTTTTAGGTAGAAAAAAAGGAGGTCAAAGAGCTCTTCCTGTGCATCTGCTGTTTCTTAAGTGACTTCGGCTCAAAATAATATACCAAAAAGGCATATTTGGGGATGGCATACCCTGATAGAGCTGATGTAGGAGAGGGGAGTGGCATTCTTAGCAAGGTGACAACCCAAAGGATCCAGGCAGAAACAAAGTCAATTTTGATGCAGGAGGCAAGGAAAAGGTGGCTGCAGGTGTAGGTAAATCATATATATGTAATGAAAGGACTTTTTTCTTTTCAGTAAAAAATGGAGTGGGATGGGGCATTAGTTGAGAGGGGTGGATGTTGTGAGAGTTTAGGAGATGTTGAGAAGTGGGTGATAAATACATTACATGTAAGTATAAGCTTATCTGAAATCTACATAGCCTAGATAGAGGTCCAAATGTGTCTGGTGGCCTATAGAAAAACTTATGTTTTTGCTTTATGGAAGGGAACTCTAGTGATGGAATTCTTGCTGAGAGAGAAAACATTAAAATTATTTTCCTATTATCCAATCCCATACAAATATTATTGCAGTTTTCAGTCTTATTTCAACATTTTGAAACCTCACAAATCTCAAAATGTCCTTGACATTTGATATATATTGTCACCTCTGACTCTGAAAAACTATGTTGGAATACCAGAGAATCATCACTGATATTTTTCAGATATTTTCACACACATTTTAAGTCAAATTTGAGAAAAAAAAATATGATAGTCATATAAGTCAAATAGTGATAAAAGTCCTTGTTATACCAGAAGTGAATATGGAATTTTTATTTTAAAACTCTGCTAAAAGTGTTTTGTTACTAAAATCAAATTTGTTTTGTTTTCTTTATTGAAATCTGACAATGGGCGCTGAGTATTTTAAAAATTGTATTGGTCTTTTTAAAGCTAATCGATTTTTGTCAAATTGGTCACTTGATAGAAAATATATTTCCTTACTTCTTAACATGCCAATTATGTGAAACTAAAATACTAAAAAATAGAGCTATCATATTTAAAAGTTTAAATTTGTCATACAAATACATTTAATATACCATATGTCTTGGGAGCTCTCTCCTAAATACCAACTGATTAAAATATAAACTTCATATTTCATTATATAGAATTTTTTAATTTAAAATATTGAACCTACATGGCAAGGAACAGAACAAAACAAAACTTTCTTTAAAAAGCAGAACCGGGGGATTCCCTGGTGGTACAGTGGATAGAAATCAACTTGCCAATGCAGGGGACATGGGTTTGATCCCTGGTCTGGGAAGATTCCACCTACTGTGGAGCAGCTAAGCCCGTGTGCCACAGCTACTGAGCCCGAGCTCTAGAGCCCAGGAGTTACAACTACTAAGATCCCATATGCTGCATGGTACAACCAGGAAAATATTAAAAATAAATAAATAAATATACTACAAATACGCTACTATCTAAATCCTGAATTTCCGTTCCTAGATTTAGGAAATCCAAAGAGATCGTGTTATTTGTTCTTGAGTTTCAACTGATAGCAGGAGTTTAGATAGAAAGAGGATGAGATGGTTGGATGGCATCACCAACTCAATGGACATAAGTTTGAACAAACTCTGGGAGTTGGTGGTGGACAGGGAAGCCTGGCATGCTGCAGTCCATAGGGTCGCAAAGAGCTGGACATGACTGAGCGACTGAAATAAATTATTTAAAAGCAATCTTGAGAAAGAAGAATGGAACTGGACGAATCAACCTGCCTGATTTCAGGCTCTACTACAAAGCCACAGCCATCAAGACAGTATGGTACTGGCACAAAGACAGAAATATAGACCAATGAAACAAAATAGAAAGCCCAGAGATAAATCCACACACCTATGGACATCTTATCTTCGACAAAGGAGGTAAGAATATACAATGGATTAAAGACAATCTCTTTAACAAGTGGTGCTGGGAAAACTGGTCAACCACTTGTAAAAGAATGAAACTAGAACAGTTTCTAACACCATACAGAAAAATAAACTCAAAATGGATTAAGGAACATAGGCAAAACACTCTCCGACATAAATCACAGCAGGATACTCTATGACCCACCTCCCAGAGTACTGGAAATTAAAGCAAAAATAAAAAATGGGATCTAATTAAAATTAAAAGCTTCTGCACAACAAAGGAAACTATAAGCAAGGTGAAAAGATGGCCTTTGGAATGGGAGAAAATAATAGCAAATGAAGCAACTGACAAACAACTAATCTCAAAAATATACAAGCAACTCCTGCAGCTCAATTCCAGAAAAATAAACGACCCAACCAAAAAATGGGCCAAAGAACTATTCAGACATTTCTCCAAAGAAGACATACAGATGGCTGACAAACACATGAAAAAATGCTCAGCATCACTCATTATCAGCGAAATGCAAATCAAGACCACAGTGAGGTACACACCAGTTAGAACGGCTGCGATCCAAAAGTCTACAAGCAATAAATGCTGGAGAGGGTGTGGAGAATAGGGAACCCTCTTACACTGTTGGTGGGAATGCAAACAAGTACAGCCGCTATGGAGAACACTGTGGCGGTTCCTTAAAAAACTGGAAATTAAACTGCCTTATGACCCAGCAATCCCACTGCTGGGCATACACACCGAGGAAACCAGAATTGAAAGAGACACGTGTACCCCAATGTTCATCGCAGCACTGTTTATAATAGCCAGGACATGGAAACAACCTAGATGTCCATCAGCAGATGAATAGATAAGAAAGCTGTGGTACATATACACAATGGAGTATTACTCAGCCATTAAAAAGAATACATTTGAATCCGTTGTTTGTTTGTTTTTTTTAATCAGTTCTAATGAGGTGGATGAAACTGGAGCCGTTTATACAGAGTGAAGTAAGCCAGAAAGAAAACACCAATACAGTATACTAACACATATATATGGAATTTAGAAAGATGGTAATGATAACCCTGTATGCAAGACAGCAAAAGAAACACAGATGTATAGAACAGACTTTTGGACTCTGTGGGAGAGGGAGAGGGTGGGATGATTTGGGAGAATGGCACTGAAACATGTATAATATCATGTAAGAAACGAATCGCCTGTCTAGGTTCGATGCAGGATACAGGATGCTTGGGGCTGGTGCACTGGGATGACCCAGAGAGATGGTATGGGGAGGGAGGTGAGAGGGGGGTTCAGGGTTGGGAACTCATGTACACCCATGGTGGATTCACGTTGATGTATGGCAAAACCAATACAGTATTGTAAAGTAAAATAAAGTTAAATTTAAAAAAACACTAAAAAAAAATAAAAATAAAGGTTTAAAGCTCTATTTTTAAAAAAAAAATTATCCAAAAATTTTCTTGAATATCAAGTCCCTGAGTTTGGATAGCAAGGGTTGCCTAGAGTGTTATTCTACACATACATGCATAAAAATGTTATAATTATTCAGATGTATCATCTATCAAAAACTGTGCATCATTCAGTACTTCTCTCTCTTCCCTCATCCCTAAAACCCAATCAAGTCCTGAACAGTTGCATCTCCTAAAGTGAAAGTCACTCAGATGTGTCCAACTCTTTGCAACCCCTCTGGCTCCAGGCCAGAATACTGGAGCGGGTAGTCTTTCCCTTCTGCAGATGATCCTCCCAACCCAGGGATCGAACCCAGGCCCTGCTGCATTGTGGGTGGATTCTTTACCAGCTGAGCCACAAGGGAAGCCCAAGCCACAGGGGAAGCCCAACGATACTAGCGTGGGTAGCCTATCCCTTCTTTAGCAGAGCTTCCTGACCCAAGAATCGAACCGGGGTCTCCTGCGTTGCAGGTGGACTCTTTACCAACTGAGCTATCAGGGAAGTCCTGTATCTCCTAACTCAAATCTATTTCCCTCCATCATTCTCACTCAATCCAAAAGTGTCTTAATGGTCACCATGTATATCAAGTCTCTTTGGTCCATTCTTTCCAGAAAACAAAAAAACAAAAAATATTCTAGACATTGTATTCATGCCGCTGCTCTGTCTCATTTAACACCCTTCAGTGGTTCATCATTGTCCTTAGGATCAAAGCCTATGTCTCCAGGGCTTCAGTCTCCAGGGCTTCATCTCACATTTTTTCCTGCTACTCTGACTCTGTTCCAGGTGCATCAAACTAATTACACTTGCCTTTCCATTAGAGATTCAAATCCTATCTCCAGGCTTTCTTTATTCTGTCTCCACCTTCCTAGAACAATGTCATCCCTTTCCTATGAATAGCCTCTACTTCAGCTCTATTCCTCAAATGTTACTTTCTTCGGAGAGGCATCTCCTGATCTCCCCTCCCCTCACCTGAAGGGTAGATTAGGGGTCTATTCTCTGAATTCCTGTTGGAACTCATGCTCTCCACTGCACAGCAGTCTATTTTGTGAAGTATCTTATCTCTACCCCCTAAACTCTAGGAGTGTAGCCACTATCCTTAGCTCTTAGCACAGGACTGACACACAGTTAAGTACATGCTCATAAATACTGCTGCGTGGATGAATTAACATTTCCAGTAAAATTACTATCACCTGCTTCACAAACTCAAATACCTATGTATTTGCAATGCTTTTGTTTTTTCCAGACAACTGCTTAATCACCCAAAGCCCTTTTAGCAGGATGCCCATTATATCCCACCTGGAGAACACTCCCCCATAGATTGCCCAGATATCACAAGCAATGACTTATGCATGTTATAGTGGGTTCTGTTCTCTTCTTAATTAGAGATCAATTGATCTAATGCCACTGATCAATTGGCTAATGCCATAGTTTCTCATCTCACACTGTCACTTTTGGAAAGCCGTCCCCCTTGATCCAAAAGGCAGTGCTTGTCCACTGCTTATAGACGAGGCCCTTGTAGGTCTATATTCCTGCTATGAGGCTGAACAAGGAAGACAACTTAGTTTGCTTGCCAAGGATGTTCCACAGTTGGCCTCCCAAGGGCCCACTCTTCACAATCAACTGAGCAGGTCACACACAGTCACAGGAGGGCTGGGTCAGGATGATTCAATGTGCAGCAGTTCCAGAACCATTATTTCTTCCTTTCTCTACAGCAAGCATCACTTGCCAAAAAATGAGACGGTTTAAAAAAAATTTTTATAGTAACACAGAAAGTCCTGCTATGCCTTTCTCCCAGGACATTCAGAGCTCCTTACTACTTGCCTATCCTAAGTAAAACTTCCCTCTGTCATTCTCTACCCTAAACTGTACTATGCAAGGAAAAACAAAGACTTGATCTTTTGCAGAATACTTTTCTGGTCAGGCATCCTGTCATGTCAAGAAAAAAGACACAGGCATGGGAAGATACTGAGCTAGTTAAAATGTGAAAACTTAAGTCTATCCTCCAACTAGTTGGTCTAATGATTTAGCCTCTTTAGACCTCAATTTTTATCATCTGAAAAAGCAGGAGACACTTAGATCCTTTCCAGCTCTTTGGAATTCTATAATTTCAATACTTTAAAAATCAATTTAGTTGAAATATAATTTACATATAATAAAAGGCATTTCAAGTGTTTGACAAATTTATACCATAATCAAGTTATAGACCACTTCTGTCACCCCAAAATGGAATTTCGACTTCCATCACAGCTCCCCTCATGCCCCTCTGCAGCAAATTCCCCAGAATGGGGCAACCACTGATCTGCTATCTATTGCTATAGATTCAATTTTTCCTATTTCCAGATTTCATCTAGATGGAATGTTACAATATATACTCTTTCTAGTTTATTATTTTTTAACATTTATGTATAACAAAATAGAAGAATTCTTCGTAAGTTTGTGTCGTCTTTGCACAGAGGTCATGCTAATCTTTCCTGTATAGTTCTAGTTTTAGTATACATGGTGCCAAAGTGGGCACGGTATGTAAAACACAGTATATAAAGACTTCTTTCATACATGGGTTTTTTGTTTTCGCATTGTATAATATTTTTGTGATTTACTCCTCTTATTGCCTGTTCAAGATATTTTAAATGTATTTTTAAAAGCCAACAGTGTTTTTAGACCGGATACTTTTTTGGATACCACCATTCAAATATTAAAAAGTTAAATAAACTTGAGTGATTTCTTCATTTCACATAGTATCTGTTTATTAGCAAAGAAAAGGTTCCCATGCTATTTATTTTCAGAATCAATTGCTTTCACAAGTGAAAATGTAATGGTAGTCCATATAAGGATGGGATCAGAGCAGGGCAACAGGGATAACACTATGGCATCAGGTCATCGCAACCCATTGTGAGGACAGCATTGGAGAGAGTGGTGGGGGCAGCATGCGGGTGGTTAGGAGATTGGCTCACATGGATGATTCAATACATGAGAAAATATATTTCAGATAATGGTAGCCAGATAGATCACCAACTGAGATGGAAGAAACAAAACCAAAAAGGGAAATGTTAGATGAATCCTGCAGTACTGAAATGGGTTTGGCATTACCAGTGTGAATTAATAGTTTATAATATAGATGAATAGTTACAGAAATAAATATGGAAGTAAAGTATATATTTATATTTCCTAGCTCTGACCACAGTGTGGGCCCAGAAGCAGAAATATCCCAGTAGAAATGAACACATCTAGGACCCAGACATTGGCTTCTAAATACCACTCGTCGCTAAAAGGAACCAGTCTTCCTTGAAGACTCTGATTCCAGAGTGGAACAGGGAAAACACAAGTTGAGCTTGGAACATCTTATTGTGCTGAGAAGATGGAAGTTCCAAAAATAAATGATGGGGAGATGTCAAGAGGAAACAGTATCCAGCTTGATGGGGCTCCCGCTGGTCAAGTCTGGGATAATTTGAGCATCAAACTGATATTTAATTAACTCATTGAGTTAAAAAGGATGCATGCAATAAACAAATGAATCAAATATGTGGATAAGAGACAGCTTTTTCTTATAGTAAGAGAGAAATAGAAAAATACCATTTGGCAACTATCATAGTAGTAGTTGACTGAAGGAAGAATAATCAGTGGGTTCCAATACTAATTAATAAAAATGTTATGAGTAACTATATGTTAGTATAGTTTCAAAGTATTTCCACATAAAATACTTTTAATTACAAAGAAGAAAAATAACTTCATAACCGTGAACTTCCAGGTGTTCAAGCTGGTTTTAGAAAAGGCAGAGGAACCAGAGAGCAAATTGCCAACATCCGCTGGATCATCAAAAAAGCAAGAGAATTCCAGAAAAACATCTATTTCTGCTTTATTGACTATGCCAAAGCCTCTGACTGTGTGGATCCCAATAAACTGTGGAAAATTCTGAGAGAGATGGGAATACCAGACCACCTGAACTGCCTCTTAAGAAACCTATATGCAGGTCAGGAAGAACAGTTAGAACTGGACATGGAACAACAGACTGGTTCCAAATAGGAAAAGGAGTACATCGAGGCTGTATATTGTCACCCTGCTTATTTAACTTTTATGCAGAGTACACCATGAGAAACGCTGGACTGGAAGAAGCACAAGCTGGAATCAAGATTGCCGGGAGAAATATCAATAACCTCAGATATGCAGATGAGATCACCCTTATGGCAGAAAGTGAAGAGGAACTAAAAAGCCTCTTGATGAAAGTAAAAGAGGAGAGTGAAAAAGTTGGCTTAAAGCTCAACATTCAGAAAACGAAGATCATGGCATCTGGTCCCATCACTTCATGGGAAATAGATGGGGAAACAGTGGAAACAATGTCAGACTTTTTTTGGGGCTCCAAAATCACAGCAGATGGTGATTGCAGCCATGAAATTAAGATGCTTACTACTAGGAAGGAAAGTTAGGACCAACCTAGATAGCATATTAAAAAGCAGAGATGTTACTTTGCCAACAAAGGTCCATCTAGTCAAGGCTATGGTTTTTCCAGTGGTTATCTATATATGTGAGAGTTGAACTGTGAAGAAAGCTGAACACCAAAGAATTGATGCTTTTGAACTGTGGTGTTGGAGAAGACTCTTGAGAGTCCCTTGGACTGCAAGGAGATCCAACAAGTCCATTCTAAAGGAGATCAGTCCTGGGTGTTCTTTGGAAGGACTGATGCTAAAGCTGAAACTCCAGTACTTTGGCCACCTCATGCAAAGAGTTGACTCATTGGAAAAGACTTTGATGCTGGGAGGGATTGGGGGCAGGAGGAGAAGGGGATGACAGAGGATGAGATGGCTGGATGGCATCACCGACTCGATGGACGTGAGGTTGGTGAACTCCGGGAATTGGTGATGGAAAGGGAGGCCTGGTGTGCTGCGGTTCATGGGGTCGCAAAGAGTCAGACACGACTGAGCGGCTGAACTGAACTGAACTGGAGATTAGAAGATATGATCTTACTCAAATGATCAAGTTTAATAGCACCAACAAAGGACAAATTGCCGCTGTGCCACTCAGTAGGATATGAGGGTTTACTGGACAAATCCAAATCAAGGACAGTCTATAAAATTCCTTTGCTTTATAATCTTCAAAAATGTCAAGGGCATGAAACTCAAAGACCCAGGAACTGTCCCAGATTGAGAGAGTGTGATGAGACATGACAGCTAAGTACAAGGCATGAATCTAGACTGGATCCTTAATAGGTAATATAAAAAATATAATTGGGACAATTCACAAAACTTGAATGCAGTCTCTGGGTGTATGTGGGAATTCTCTGTGCCAATTTTTTCCTGTAAGCTCTGAATTATTTCAAAATAAACTTTTAAAAAGATTAACTCCATTAGTTTTAGAAATCATTTTTTGTATTTATTATGTTGGCCAGAATTCCTTAGAACTATTTTCCTCCCCCTGCCCACGCCCCCCCCCACTTTTTTGTGTGTGTGTGAAGAATGCTTTTGGATCTGTTAGGATGTATTTGCTTGCAAGTAACAGGAAATCCAACTCAACTATTGAAACAATAAAAAAAAAAAAAGCATGTTCTCACACAATATCCTGAAGTAGTTTAGCCAAAGACTTTTACTAAATTGAAATCCGTTTTTCAGTGTAGGAACTTTGTCCTCTTTTGGCTTTCTTCCTGATTGCAATATGGTTTCAGCAATTCCAAGCTTCATGTTATGACATTACAAAATCCTGAGGTCTGAAAGGGAAGAAGCGTGCATCCCTTACTCACACCTATTTTTTAAATAGCAGAGAAATTTCCCAGAAACGTTACAACATACTTTCCCTCACGTCTCATTATCCATAATCACCTGCTCATTCTTAAATGAATCACTGGCAAGGGGAGTTGAATCACCATTACTAGCCTGGACTAATCAAAATTCATCTTCTGGGGCTAGTGAAGGGTTGGCTTCCCTTATAAGCATCTTACTACTTAACACTTGAGAAAATCTAGAATTCTATTAGCCAAGAAGGAAGGGAATGGCTGCTGGGTAAGCAACCCAACATCACCTGCCACACAATGCTTCTCAATTTGATTGAATAATCTTTAAAGATTTCTTTAGCGATCTCTCTTTTCCAGTTTTCTCACCTTCTGAGATGGCCCACAATCTGTCTGTGGGGTATATATCTCTCTAAACAAACTTTTCACTTTACAATGGCCTGCTCTTGAATTCTTTTCTTCACAAAGTCAAGAACCCTCACTTGGTGGCTGATCCCAGGGACTCACTCAAGACCCCGGGACATGACCACCCTCTCATGTCCCATTTTTTCCTTCAACGTAATGATTTCAAAATAAAATTGTTTTTTAAATCAAAACTATGTAAAGAGTTATGCTCAGAGAAGCCTAGCTTTCCCTAACCTCTCCACCTTATTCCTGCGCCCCATCTGATTATAATGAAATAATCAGTTTTGTCTTTTTTTTTGATTGATGTCTTCCGTTTCTTTTTGCAAAATTAAACGTATTTATTGTTGAACTAATGTGGATATGTTGTTAAGTAAAACTGAGTATACTGTTTAAAAACTGTCTATGAATTTCTTATTTCTATTTCATAAACAAAAGACTCTTACTATATACATTTCTTGCTTCTCTGCTCAATACACCCACATCAATTCACAGAAATAGGGCTTCCCTGGTGGCTCAGTGGTGAGTAGTCCACCTGCCAATGCAGGGGACATAGGTTTGATACCTGATCTAGGAGGATCCTAGATGCCTCAGAGCAACCACAACTACCAAGCCTGTGCTCTAGAGCCCGGAGCTCTAGTGAGGCCATGTGCCACAACTGCTGAAGCCCTCACAACTACTGGAGCCCATTCTCCACAAGAGAAGCCACTGCTGTGAGATACCTGTGCACTGCAACTCGAGAGTGGCCCCCACTCACCACACTAGAGAAAGAAATAGAAAAAGGAGAAGCCTGTATAGCAATGAAAGCCAAGCACAGCCAAAAGTAAATAAATAGAAACCACGTTAAAAAATTCATAGAAATAATCTTTGCCCTTGTTCTTGGTAATGGTAGTCAGTACTCTAATGTGCTGAAAGTGAAAGTCGCTCCATGTCCAGCTTTTTGCGACCCCAAGGACTATACAGTCCACGGAATTCTCCAGGCCAGAATACTGGAGAGGACAGCTCTAATTTGTTGCTGCCCTATTTATTCAACCAGTTTCCTGCTAATGGACATTTGAATTGTTTTCACATTACTGCTATTGTGTATGAGTAGTGTTATAAGGACTAATTTTACTTTTGTATCATTTTACATTTGTCAGGATGTAATTTCATAGTAATTTCCTGGAAGTGGCATGGTTGGTTTAGTCGCTAAGTCGTGTCCAACTCTTGAGATCCCACGGACTGTAGCCTGCCAGGCTCCTCTGTCAATGGGATTCTCCAGGCAAGAATACTGGAGTGGGTTGCCATTTCCTTCTCCAGGGGATCTTCCCAACCCAGGAGTTGAACCCAGGTCCCTCACATTGCAGGCAAATTCTTTACTGACTGAGCAATGAGGGAAGCCCAGAAGTGGCGTTGCTGGGTCAAAGGATAAATGCACATGTATATTTGCTAGACATTGCCAAATTTCCCTCCTTAAGGCAGTACAATTTTATTCTTCTCAAATTTTTTTTTGTCATTTTGAAAGTTGAAAATTGGTACTTCACTATAGTTTTAAGCTGTGTTTCTCCTATAGTACACTCAGCACCTTTTTTTTGTTTGAAGGCCATTCATATATCTTTTTCTGTGAACTGTCTATCTAATATTTTGTTCCTTTTTCATCAGTTTTTGTCTTTTATATTTTTCATCTTGATTTTTAAATAAGTATTATATATTAGTGAGATTCAGTTCAGTCGCTCAGTCGTGTCTGACTCTTTGTGACCCCATGAATTGCAGCATGCCAGGCCTCCCTGTCCATCACCAACTCCCGGAGTTCACTCAAACTCATGCCCATCGAGTCGGTGATGCCAACCAGCCATCTCATCCTCAGCCCTATGTAATAAAACCTTTAATATTTTCTCCAAGTTGCAATCTTTCCTGACTTATTTATTCATTTTCTTTATGCCATGAAGTTATTTTAAAAAGTAGTCACCAGTCTTCTTCATTGCTTTCCCCACTCCAAGATTACAGAGGAATTCATACACACTTTTTCTACTTCTTTTTTCATTTAATTATTTATAAATAGCTCTCGATATTTTGAGATTCTACTCTAGTATATGATCAGGTACAGTGCAAATCTGTCATTTTCAAAATATTCAGTTGTCCCAAGGCTTAATTTGTTAAAAGTCCATCTCTCCCAGTAGGCTTGAGATGCTACCTGTGTCATATACTCAAATTCTTTATTTTCTTGAGTCTATTTCTAGATCCTAGTAGATCCACACCCAGTTTCAGTTGTAGAGATTTCACAGAGTGCTTTCACATCTTATAGGGCCAGTCTATTCTGCACACTGCATTTCATTTCTTTTTCAAGATTTTCCTAGCTCTTCCTGCATATTTTTTTCCATATAAATTTCACTATCAATTCATCCAGTTCCATGAAAAACATGGCATTTTTATTGTAATTACACTAAATTTGTATCTTATTGGGGGAAAATGAACAACTTTATAATATTGTAAACCTATCCATGAACAAAGGTTGCTTTTCGTATATGTTCAAGTAAAAAACAAACATTAATGAAATAGGAAACAAAAATACAATGACAGAATTGTAGTTTACCAGGAAATGACCAGTCCATACTAATTATTCTTTAACAGAGCTTTTATGGTATTATCTTTAACAGAGCTTTTATAGTATTATCACAGGATATACTCAGGTTACATTTACCTCTGTCCAGGCCCTCTCTGTCTCTATAATGCACAGTTTAATACAGAAAATATGGGTTTCACTATGTCACATATTACACAAGTTTATGGAATGTTAGTGGTGCAGTGGTAATGAATTTGTCTGCCAATGCAGGAGACACAAAAGCTGAGGGTTCCATCCCTGGGTTGGGAAGATCCTCTGGAGGAGAAAATGGCAACCCACTCCAGTATCCTTGCCAAGAAAATTCCATGGACAAAGCAACGTGGCAGGCTACAGTCCATTGGGTTGCAAAGAGTCAGACATGACTGAACGACTAAGCACACACACACAGAGGATTTTGCAATATACATCATTTCTCTAAACTAAAAAATAGGGAGAAATAGTTTGTCAGCTTGCTAGCTAGCTGAGTTTTGACAAGAATCTTTTATAAACTGTTTTGCAAATTTGAGAAAATTCCTGTATTTACAAAGTAACTGTATAGTCTTGCTAGCTGGGCTCTTAAAAAATGCTCTCTGTACTAAATTTTTTTAAATTTCATCATCTAGGAATGAGAAAACTTTTATTCACATTAGCGAACATGGTCTGTAACTCACCTCATGCGTTTCATAAGAGTCAGTCAGTCAGTTCAGTCACTCAGTCGTGTCCGACTCTTTGCGACCCCATGAACTGCAGCACGCCAGGCCTCCTTGTCCATCACCAACTGCCAGAGTCTACACAAACCCATGTCCATTGAGTTGGTGATGCCATCCAACCATCTCATCCTCTGCCGTCCCCTTTTTCTCCTGCCCTCAATCTTTCCCAGCATCAGAGTCTTTTCAAATGAGTCAGCTCTTCCCATCAGGTGGCCAAAGTACTGGAGTTTCAGCTTCAACATCAGTCCTTCCAATGAACACCCAGGACTGATCTCCTTTAGGATGGACTGGTTGGATCTTCCTGTAGTCCAAGGGACTCCCAAGAGTCTTCTCCAACACCACAGTTCAAAAGCATCAATTCTTCAGTGCTCAGCTTTCTTTACAGTCCAACTCTCACATCCATACATGACTACTGGAAAAACCATAGCTTTGTCTAGATGGACCTTTGTTGGCAAAGTAATGTCTCTGCTTTTTAATATGCTGTCTATGTTAGTCATAACTTTCCTTCCAAGGAGTAAGCGTCTTTTAATTTCTTGGCTGCAATCACCATCTGCAGTGATTTTGGAGCCCCAAAAAATAAAGTCAGCCACTGTATTGATCTTCAAACATTTTGGTTTGTGGGGGTGGGACTGAGGGTGAGGAAGAATGGGTCATAATCTTAAATTTCTTCATCCAATGGCTTTTTTTTTTTCCTAAAAGCTGGTTCTTTGAAAATCTGATAAAATATATTAGCCTCTGACAAGATTGAGGAAGAGAATGACTTCCCTGGCTGTCTAGTGGTTAAGACTTCATATTCCAATTCAGGTGGTGAATTGGAAGATTCCTGGTTGGGGAGCCACAATCTCACATGCCTTGGGGCCAAAAAACCAAAACATAAAACAGAATATTGTAACAGATTCAATAAAGACTTTTAAAAATGGTTTACATCAGAAACATCTTTAAAAAAAAAAAATATAGAGGGCAACTGCTGCTGCTAAGTCACTTCAGTCATGTCCGACTCTGTGCGACCCCACAGACAGCAGCCCACCAGGCTCTACCGTCCCTGGGATTCTCCAGGCAAGAATACTGGAGTGGGTTGCCATTTCCTTCTCCAATGCATGAAAGGGAAAATTCAAAGTAAAGTCGCTCAGTCGTGTCCGACTCTTAGCAACCTCAGGAAATGCTAATTAGAAATGAAATTTATGGGACTTCCTGGTGGTTGAGAGGTTAAGAATCTGCCTTGGAATGCAGAGGACATGGGTTCAATCCCTGGTTCAGGAAGATCCCACATGCTGTGGGGTAGCTAAGCCCAACCATCACCGAGCCCACAGTCCTTAGAGCCTGTGTTCTGCAACAAGAGAGGCCACCACAATGAGGAGCCCATGCATCTCAATTAGAGAATAGCCCCCACTCACTGCAACTAGAGAAAGCCTGTGAGCACCAATGAAGATCCAGTGTAGCCAAAAACAAATAAATATTTTTAAAAATTAAAAAATAGAAATTTATGGAAAAACAGATGAGGCCATGTGATAGTGTTCAAAGCAACAGAATTTGAGGCAAAGTTATGTAAGCCATTACCAGGCCTGCCCACATGAAACTGTCTCTTCCCCATCCTCTGATAAGCATGGCTTCTTGGAAGCCTGTTTTAAAAAGTGTGGAGTCAGAAGATAGTAAGAGCCTGGGTCCTCGAATTACCAATTCAGGAACTGTCTGCTAATGAAGAATATGTATTTGAAATTTACTCAAATGACATGTAAACTTCTATTGTACTTGAGCCCTTTGGGGGGTTTGTAAACTTCTATTGTGCTTGAGCCCTTTGAGGGGTTTGCAATTAGAATTACCTTACACCAGGATTCAGTGTGTAAAAAATTCAGCATCTCAAACTAGTGGAGGAAAGAATTCTAATATGTGTATTTATTGTCAGCATGGAACCTGGGTAACCATCTGAAAGAAACACAAAGTTGCATCCATACTTCACATATTATACCATGAAAACTTTCAAATGAATCAAACACTTAAATAGGAAAAATAAAATCATACACATTCTACAAGGAAACATGGAGAATTTCTTTATAGCCTTTAAATGTGAAGACCTTTCTACACATGACTCAGAATCTAAAGTCATGAAAGATTAGATTGTTAAACTTGAGAAGCTTAATGTAAAGAAAGGACCAAAACACACCATTCACCAAGTAAAAGGAAAAATGATAAATAGAAAACTTCTTCACTTTGTTCTCTCACCCCTAAGGGTGGTGGTTGTACCTGCAAATACTCTTGTACCTCAATATCTTCTTTTCATTTTTTAAATTCTCCATTGTCTGCTTTCTAGTATTGACACCCATCTATTAAAACACCTGGGCTTCCCTGGAAGCTCTTCTGGTAAACAATCTGCCTGCAAAGTGCGAGACCCTGGTTCAATTCACTCCAGTATTCTTGGGCTTCCCTGGTGGTTCAGCTGGTAAAGAATCTGCCTGAGATGCGGGAGACCTGGGTTCAATCCCTAGCTTGGGAAGATTCTACTGAAGGAAGGCATGGCAACCCACTCCTGTATTCTTGCCTGGAGAATCCCCATGGACAGAGGAGCCTGGTGGGCTACAGTCTATGAACTTGCAAAAAGTTGAACATGACTGAGCAACCCAGTACATAACAGCACAGTGCAGCCCAGCACACTAAAACATCTAATATGTTTCTATTTGCTGACATACAATCGTTTTATAGCCTTTAATTTTTAAACCATGTAAACTATTTTTAAAAATAAGAAAGAAATAGAACAAGGTGGTTGGACTTAATCAGATACAAAGGTCTTTATAAAGCCATAGTAAATTAGACACTGTAGTTCTAGCACAGGATTAGACAAAGATCAATGGAAAAAAGTAGGATCCTGGCAAAGCTTATACATATTCAGAAACATGACACTATATGACAGGCATCATTATAAGTTAAAAATGAGGCAGAAATCATTTTATATTTAAATGGAAAAAAATAAGAATCAGATCCTCATTTTATAGCAGAGCCAAAGTCAATATCAGGCAGATTAAAGATCGAAGTGTGAAAACACAAAACTTTAAAACTTCTGCTAGTAACTAGTCCTATAAATTTTGAACAAGAAAAGATTCCTTTTAAAAAAGCAACATTCATTTATTTGGCTACTCTGGATCTCAGCTGCAGCACTGGGATCTACAGCTGTAGTATTCAAACCCTTAGTTGTGGCATGTGGGGTCTAGTTCCCTGACCAGGGATTCAACCCAGACCCCTGCACTGGGAGCTCAGAGTCTTAAGCCACTGGACCACCAGGGAAGTCCCAAAGGAAGGATTTCTTAAATAAGATGCAGAAACTACTAACCATAAAGAAAAAAAATTGGCAAAAATGACTACTCTGAGCCACCAGGGAAGCCCCATATTAAAATTAAATTCCATTAACGAAGGATCCTTAAACAAAGTGGAAAGCAATGCCACAGTCTGGAAGATAGAGTCAATACAGGATTAGTAGCCAGACTATAAAGATATGCTGCAAAATCATATTTGAAAAACTCAATAGAAAAGTGGGCAAGGGATAAAAACAGGCAATTTTCAAAAGAGTAAACACATATGGACAAAAAACATCTGAATATATGCCCAACCTCAGTAATAATTAGGGACATACAAATAAAAATAACAAGTCACTGTTTCATACTCACTGAACTGATAAAAATTAAAGTCTATCAGTATGTGGTAACCATTCACAAACATTCAGACTCTCAAGGGAGAAACTGGAATTCTGAGGTGATCACATGATTTGTTTTGGCCAATTAAATGTGAGCAGAAATGATGTGTGTCACTTCTGTGCAGAAACTTTCACAGCCAGAGTGGAAGCCCTTTAGTTCTCTGTCCCTGCCTCTCAGAAGCATGTGTCAGGATGGATCCTCTCAGCCCAGGTTCCTGAGTGACTGCAATGAATAGCCTTTCACTGCTGACCTGCACTGCAGTTGCAGCATGAAATAAACTTTGGAATTAAGCCACTGGTGGTTCTCGGTTGTGTGCTTGTGTGCTAAGTTGCTTCATTTGTGTCCAAATCTAATGGAGTGGATTTCCATGCCCTCCTCGAGGGGCTCTTCTCCACCCAGGGATCAAACCCACGCCTCTTCTCTCCTGCATTGGCAGATGGGTTCTTTACCACTAGTACCACCTGGGAAGCCCAGTTCTTGGTTGTTGTGGCTTAATTTAGTCATCCTAATTGATATAACCTTCACTGTTGGTGACAAAGCAGAAATGATGGGGACCTTCACATATATGCTAGCAGGCCAGGCGGTGGGGCAACTCTGGAGAACAGTTCACTTGTGCAACTCACAGATGCACAAAGACGATGATCAAATGTTTCTACTGCAGTATTATTTTACAAAAAAAATTTTCAAAATAAACTCAATGCCTATTTACAGGAAATAAACACATATTTTTGTAGATTCACAGAATAGATGACTATGGAGTAGCTAAAATAAATAAACAGAAGTTACCTGTCTCAAAAATGTATAAATCTCAAAAATGCAGAGCATAAAAAATCAAATGAGATACATAGAATGCGTTCATTATACTAAATTTAAATAGTATTTTATGTTGTGGATACATAGTATATGTAATAAAAGTTTAACAACATGCATGGGCATAACAGACCTATAGAATAAATATATCAAAGCACTATTATGGGAATAGGCAATTCTGGTATTGAAGAAAAGGCATGAAACTTAAACTTGATATTTTAAGTGGTGCTCCTTGTTTTTTTTAAAATCCTTTTCTTCCTTTTTCTCATTTGCCTTCTAGGATTCCTAATGTATTTCAGCTAAAATTCCTTTTAACAGTTCTTTCCTCAATATTCTGTTTCCCTTTACAACCAATATGCATATGTGTACTTGGCAAGGAAGACTAAGCAAGCATCAAGCTTAATGAGACTTAAACTATGGTTTTCTTGTACTTTGGTGCCACCTTATGGCAGCACTCTGGTGAGTGCACTGTACTGTAGCACATATATGCTGCTGCTAAGTCGCTTCAGTCGTGTCCGACTCTATTCGACCCCATAGACAGCAGCCCATCAGGCTCTCCCATCCCTGGGATTTTCCAGGCAAGAACACTGGAGTGAGTAGCACATATATTGTGCAACATATATGCTTTCATATATTCTGAAAACATCAGAATATATGCTTTCTTGATTTTTTTTTATGCTCCTGAACACAACTTTGGCTGAGGTTTACAGTATTGGTCACTTAAAGATGGAATGTCACATAAAAGAGTTCTCAACCTCTCTCACAACAGTCACCTGGTGACCTTTAAAAAAATACTAACTTAGCACCCCAATACATAAGGCAAATGCTAACAAGTATAAAAGGGGAAATTAACAGTAATACAATAATAGTGGGGGACTTTAATACCTCAGTCACATCTATGGATAGATCAACCAAACAGAAAATTAGCAAGGAAACACCAACTTTAAATGATACAATGGACCAGGTAGACCTAATTTATATCTATAGGGCATTTCACCCCAAAACAATGGATTTCACCTTTTTCTCAAAGGCACAAGGGACATTCTCCAGGATAGATCACATCCTGGGCCATAAATCTAGCCTTGGTTACATTTTTAAAAATTGAAATCATTTCAAGCATCTTTTCTGGCCACAATGTATCTGTATATCAATGTATCTGGTCACAAGTTGATGTAAGATTAGACATCAACTACAGGAAAAAAAACTATTAAAAATACAAACATATGGAGGCTAAACAACATGCTTCTGAATAACCAATAACCAATAATCAAAAGGGAAATCAAAACATACATAGAAACAAATACAAATGAAAACACAACAACTCAAAATCTATGGGATTCAGTAGAAGCAGCGTTAAGAGGGAGTTTCATAGCAATACAAGCCTACCTCAAGAAACAAGAGAAACATCAAATAAACAACCTAACTTTATACCTAAAGGCAACTAGAAAAAGAAGAAAATAACCCCAAAGTTAGTAGAAGGAAATATATCATGAAAATCAGAGCAGAAATAAATGAGAAAGGAATGAAGGAGACTATAGCAAAAATCAACAAACTAAAAGCTGGTTCTTTGAGAAGATAAATAAAATAGACAAACTGTTAGCCAGACTCATCAAGAAAAAAAGAGAGAAGAATCAAATCAATAAAATTAGAAATTAAAGTGGAGAAATCACAATAGACAACACAAATACAAAAGATCATAGACTACTATGAGCAGTTATATGTCAATAAAATGGACCACTTGGAAGAAATGGACAAATTCTTAGAAAAGGATAACCTTCCAAAACCGAACCAGGAAGAAACAAAAAATCTTAACATACCCATCCCATATGGAAATTGAAACTATAATAAAAAATCTTCCAAAAAACAAAAGCCCTGGACCAGATGGCTTCACAGGTGAATTCTACCAAAAATTTAGAGAAGAGTTAACACCTATACTACTCAAACTCTTCCAGAAAACTGAAGAGGAAGGTAAACTCCCAAATTCATTCTATAAGGCCAACATTATTCTAATACCAAAACCAGACAAAGATACCACAAAGAAAGAAAACTACAGGCCAATATCACTGATGAACACAGGTGCAAAAATTCTCAACAAAATTCTAGAAAACAGAATCCAACAACATATTAAAAAGATCATACATCATGACCAAGTGGGCTTTATCCCAGGGATGCAAGGATCCCTTGATATTTGCAAATCAATCAATGTGATACACCATATTAACAAACTGAAAGATAAAAACCAGATTATTATCTCAAGAAATACAGAGAAAGCCTTTGACAAAATTCAGTACCCATTTATGATCAAAACTCTCCAGAAGGCAGGCACAGAAGGAACATATTTCAACATAATAAAAGCCATATACAACAAACCCACAGCAAACATTATCTTCAATGGTGTAAAATTGAAAGCATTTCCTCTAAAATCAGGAATAAGACAAGGGTGCCCACTCTCACCACTACTATTCAACATAGTTTTGGAAGTCCTAGCTGCAGCAATCAGAGAAGAAAAAGAAATAAAAGGAATCCAAATTGGAAAAGAAGAAGTAAAATTCTGTTTGCAGATGACATGATCCTCTATATAGAAAACCCTAAAGACACCACCAGAAAATTACTAGAGCTAATCAATGAATATAGTAAAGTTGCAGGATATAAAATTAATATGCAGAAATCCCTTGCATTCCTATATACTAGCTGAGAAAACAGAAACAGAAATTAAGGAAACAATCTCATTCATCATCACAACAAAAAGAATACAATACTTAGGAATAAATTTACCTAAAGAAACAAAAGACTTGTATATAGAAAATTATTATAAAACACTGATGAAAGAAATCAAAAATGACACAAAGAGATGGAGAAATATGCCATATTCAGGGATTGGCAGAATCAATGTAGTGAAAATGAGTATACTACCCAAAGCAATATATAGATTCCACACAATCCCTATCAGGCTACCGACAGTATTTTTCACAGAACTAGAACAAATAACTTCCCAATTTGTATGAAAACACAAAAAACCTCAAATAGCCAAAGCAATCTTGAGAAAGAAGAATGGAACTGGAGCAATCAACCTCCCTGACTTCAGACTATACTACAAAGCTACAGTCATAGAGACAGGCACAAAGACAGAGATACAGATCAATGGAACAAAATAGAAAGCCCAGAGATAAATCCATGCACCTATGGACCATGGTGGCTCAGAGGGTAAGGCGTCTACCTGCAATGAGGGAGACCTGGGTTCAATCCCTGGATTGGGAAGATCCCCTGGAGAAGGAAAAGGCAACCCACTCTGGTACTCTTGCCTGGAAAATCCCATGGACGGAGAAGCCTGGTAGGCTACAGTCCATAGTGTCGCAAAAAGAGTCGGACACGACTGAGCGACTTCACTTTCACATGGCCACCTTATCTTTGACAAAGGAGACAAAAATATGCAATGGAGAAAAGACAAGCTCTTTACTAATAAGTGGTGCTGGGAAAACTGGTCAACCACCTGTAAAAGAATGAAAATAGAATACTTTCTAACACCATACACAAAAATAAACTCAAAATGGATTAAAGATCTAAATGTAAGACCAGAAACTATAAAACTCTTAGAGGAAAACATAGGCAGAACACTCTCTGACATAAATCACAGCAAGATCCTCTGTTATCCACCTCCCAGAGTGATGGAAATAAAAGCAAAAATAAACAAATTTGATCTAATTAAACTTAAAAGCTTTTGCACAATGAAGGAAACCATAAGCAAGTGAAAAGGCAGCCTTCAGAATGGGAGAAAATAATAGCAAATGAAACTACTTATGAAGAATTAATCTCTAAAACATACAAGAAGCTCATGCAGCTCATATCAGAAAAATAAATGACCCAATCAAAAATTGGGCCAAAGAATTAAACAGACATTTCTCCAAAGAAGACATACAGATGGCTAGCAAACACATGAAAAGATGTCCAACATTACTCATCATCAGAGAAATGCAAATCAAAACCACAATGAGGTATCATCTCACGCTGGTCAGAATGGCTGTCATCAAAAAGTCTACAAGCAATAAATGCTGGAGAGGGTGTGGAGAAAAGGGAACCCTCTTACACTGTTAGTAGGAATGCAAACTGTTATAGCCCCTATGGAGAACAGTGTGGAGATTCCTTAAAAAACTGGAAATAGAACTGCCCTACAAGCCAGCAATCCCACTGCTGGGCAATCACACCGAGGAAACTAGAATTGAAAGAGACACAAGTACCCCCAATGTTCACTGCAGCGCTATCACCTAGATGTCCATTGGCAGATGAAGGGATAAGAAATGGTGGTACATACACACAATGGAATATCACTCATCTATAAAAAAGAAAGCATTTGAGTCAGTTCTAATGGGGTGGAGGAAACTGGAGTCTATTATACAGAATGAAGCACGTTAGAAAGATAAACTCCAATACAGTATATTAACGGATACATATGGAATTTAGAAAGACGGTAATGATGATCCTATATGCAAGACAGCAAAAAAGACACAGATGTAAAGAATAGACTTTTGCACTCAGTGGGAGAAGGCAAGGGTGGGATGATTTGAGAGAACATCATTGAAACATGTATATTACCATATGTAAAACATATGACCAGTGCAAGTTTGATTCATGAAGCAGGGTACCCAAATCCAGTGCTCTGGGACAACCCAGAGGGATGGGGTGGGTAGGGAGGTGGGAGGGGGGTTCAATGTTGGGGGATACACACACGCCTGTGGCTGATTCATGTTGATACATGGCAAAACCCACCAAAATAATGTAGAGTAATTAGCCTCCAATTAAAATAATTTTTAAAAAAATACTAACTTAGGACTTCCCTGGTGGTCCAATGGTTAAGAAGCCACCTGCCAATGCAGGGGATGCAGGTTCGATTCCTTGTCTGAGAAGATTCCACGTGCCTCAAAGCAACTAAGCCCCAGTGTCACAGCTACTGAGCCCACATGCCCTTAGAGCCTGTGCTCTGCAACATGAGAAGCAACCACAATAAGACTTCACAGCACATCTAGAGGGTAGTTCCTGCTCACCAAAACTAGAGAAAGCCTGTACACAGCAACGAAGAGCCAGCACAGCCAACTAAAAAAAAAAAAAAAAAAACCCAACTGATAAACTCATTAAAAAAAAAAATACTAACCTAGACCTACCTACTCCAAAACCACCATCAGAGAGACTCACACTGATTTGTTGGACAAAGATAGATGTCACTTAACAAAAATTCAGCTACACTACTTATTGGGTAAAAGTCATGTTTCTTCCCTGAGTATATGACTCCATACACTTAAACACTATCATATTATCATATCACTACTTATTGTTAGAAATGAATATACTTTAGAGACCCTTTCCCTCAAGTATTTGTTCCTGATATAAAATAATTTTGACAGTTGCCTGCATTTCTTGCTGAAGCTTCACTTTTTCTTAATTTTTTTGAAGTTCTCATAATTTCAATGAGCAATAGTTTCTGGTTGCCTCATTTATTTTTTAATTTGGGAAATATATTATCTATAGATAAGCATAGTCTAAAACAACAATCCACCGTTCAAAAAGAACAAACATGAACCCTGTATTGCTTGTTTCATATATAATTTTGCTAACAGCATTAGAGGTGTAGGGAGTCAAGATCAATAACAAGAGCAGTGAGAACATCTGACTGCTAAACTGTGGCCATGTTGGGAATGTAACACAATTTAGAGAAGAGAGAGGTCAGCAGATTCATGGAAGAGGTTAGAGTTGAGTAGGGACTTGGAGCTAGAGGAAAACTTCAGCAGGTAGCAAAAAGCACATGAGCAATCAAGATGGGGGGAACAGCATGAGGTAAGGCCAAAAAACGAGAATGAGCATAATACAGTTGTTTCAAAATAATAATGATCTACTAATGTTTCACATCTTTTGAACATTTACATAGGCCAGGCACGTTTTAAGTGCTTCACACACGTTACCTGGTTTAACACAGTATTACTGTCACCCAGAGCACACTACTCGGGTCATTCTTTTCTGTTCCTCTTAGACAAACTGCCATGTCTGGGACTCAGTTTCTCCACCTGTTTAAAAAAAAAGGCAGATAATACTGCACTGTGCGTATATGAGTGTACAGGTAAACACAAGAAAAGACTACATAGAAAATGATATACTTGTTAGGGTAAATTGGTAGATAAATGGTGGTAATTCTGTTTATTTACTTTTTTTTTTTTTTTTTTTTTGAGGAACTTCCAGACTGTTTTGCAAAGTACAAAACAGCTGCGCCATTTTACATTCTGACCAGGAGTGCGTGAGGATTCCAATTTTGCACATTCTTGGAAACATCATTAGGTGGCTTTTTGCTCATAACCATTCTACAAGGTATAAAGTGGTAATTCATTGTGGCTTTCATTTGCCTTTCCTTGATGGCTAATGAGGTTGAGTATCTTTTCAAGCAGTTTTGGCCATTTTCTTTGGAGAAATGTCTATTCACATCCTTTATTATTTAAAAAAGTGGGTTGTCTTTCTAATGCTGAGTCTTAAGAGTTCTTTACATATTCTGGGTGTAAGTCCCTTATCAGATATATGATTTGTAAATATATTCTGCCATCCTATGGGCAGTCTTTTCACTTTCTTGATTGCATCCAAATGTTTTCAACCTGGTGAAGTCCAATTCATCTACTTTTGCTGCTGTTGCTTGTGCTTTTAGTGTCATGTCTAAGTATCCACGGCCAAATCCAAAGTTAAGACTTACCCCTGAGCCTTCCTCTAAGAGTTTTACATTTCTTTTGTTAAGTTTGTTCTTCAGTATTATTTTTGATGTTATTATAAAGGATTCTTTTAAATGTTATTTTCATATTTTTCTAGTGTATAAAAATGGATTTTTGTATATTGATCTTGTGTCCTGACATCCTGAACTTAATTATATGTTCTAATAGTTTTTTTGGTGGATTTCTTGGGATTTTCTATACACAAGATAATGTCATCTGTGATTAGACATGGGCTTCCCTCATATTCAGTTGGTAAAGAATCTGCCTGCAATGCGGGAGACGCTGGTTTAATTTCTGGGTTGGGAAGATCTGCTGGAGAAGGGATAGGCTACCCACTCCAGTATTCTTGATTAGGTATATTTACTTTTTCTATTTGAATGCATTTCATTTTCTGACATTGGAGACAAATTGCAAACCAACAAATATAGAAAAATAATGAAACAACAATGTCAGATTTGTGATTTGTACAGGAATAAACTATGATGATGTAATGAGTGACTTGGGTAGCTACCTCAGATTGGGTACATAGAAATGCCTCCTGGGAAGAAATCTAAAATCTGAAGTATACTCTTAGCAGTGGGACAGCTAATGTAAAGGAACTAAAGGTTGGGAATGAGTTTACTTACTGGAGGAACAGGTAGACCATGCGACTGGAATGTAGTAATAAGAAGGAAGAGGAAACCTAACAGGCAGCCAAGGGCTAGGCCGAATGTGACTGTATAAACCTGGGCAATGGAAATTGGTTTTTTTTCTCAGTTTGAAGAAGTGCTACTGCAGTGTTAAGCAGGGAAGTGATGTGATCTGAATCACACTTCAAAATTACTGTAATTGTTTTGTGGATAACAGAAGTTGAAGTGGGAGCTGGAAGCATGTAGATGCTTGGAGATGTTACTAACCTGGGGTGATAGGCTACAGCGATGGAGAGAAGCGAATGGATACAGCGTATGTACGGGACTTGCTGATGAAATTGGATGTGGGGAGTGAAGGGAAAAGAGGAATGATGAATAATTTCTAGATACTCAGCTTGTGCACTTGAGTGGGCAGTGGTGCCATTTACTGAGCACACAGGGAGTTGGTGGTGGGTTGGGGAGCTACATCACAAGTCATGCTTCTATCATGTCAAGTTGGTGACACTGATATTCCAAATACAAACGTCAAGTAGGCAGTTGGATTAAACAAGACTAGAACCACAGAGAGGGAGCTGGGGTCACTTGTTTTCAGCGTGAAGGAGCTGCCAGTAAGGCAGAAGGCACTCTAGGAGAGAATGTTTTAGGCAATCCACAGTGAAACTGTTTCAAATGCTACAGGCCTAGTATGTGAGTTACTTTAGCTCCCTGGAAGTTTTTCTCCACCTGGAAAATGGGGATAATACCCGGTCTGGGGGTTGCCTGTAAGACTAAAGGCAAGAGGCACTCAGAGAGCCAGCAACATCTCAGCACATACATTTAGCAACTACACTTCTACCACCACCTCTAGTTCATAAGAACTGGTCTTGGCATAGGCAAGCAGAAAAAGCAAAACCAGCTACATTTTTCTGAAGGAAAGATAACCTTGGAAGAAGAGCTGCTCTAAAACAATGGCTGCAGCCTCACTCTCCTTCAGTACACCTCACTGAAAACAGCACATGTCACTACCACCTATCAGGAAATAGATTTCCTACCTGACTCTTCCTATAAATCCTCTTTACACTGCTTAAGTAAAGCAAGACTTTCAGTATAACAAAATAACAAATGATGCCACAGCAACTACTTAAGTATTAAGCACCTCTCACCTTTCTTGCATTGAAGACACATCAGTCTTAACAACTCAAGTTAGAGGAAAAGGAGTATCCATCTCTCATTTTAAAAACTTTAAGGCCAATTCCCAAATATTAAAATAACAATGCAGGAATAATACTAATTAATATTTCTATTAGCCAGAAAACATTGTATTATTGATCTCTAAAACATTCACTCCTCCAACTATCCTTTTGGAAATATCATTCCCATATCATCCTTCTCAATAGATCAGCCTTATCATTATTATTATTGGCTGTGAGTGAGGCATGCAGGATCTTATTCCCTGACCTTAGTTTTCAGGCCAGGTACTGAACCTGTCCCCCCTGCCTTGGAAACTGGAGTCTTAACCACTGGACTGCCAGGGAAGTTTATCTGTGCTCAGTCATGTCCAACCCTTTGCCACCCCTTGGCTCCTCTGTCCATGAAATTTTCCAGCCAAGAATACTGGAGTGGATTGCCATTTCCTTCTCCAGGGTATCTTCCTGACCCAAGGATTGAACCTGTATCTCCTGAACTGCAGGCAGATTCTTTACCACTGTGCCACAGGGAAAGCCCTCAGGGAAGTCTCTAGATCAGTTTTAAATGAGAGCATTAAGCCTATTAGTTCGCTGATTCCTAAAATGTCAACATTCACTCTTGCCATCTCCTATTTGACCATTTCCAATTTGCCTTGATTCATGGACCTGACATTCCAGGTCCCTATGCAATATTGCTCTTTACAGCATCAGACCTTGGTTCCATCACCAGTCACATCCACATCTGGGTGTTATTTTCGCTTTGGCTCCATCTCTTCATTCTTTCTGGAGTTATTTCTCCACTGATCTCCAGTAGCATACTGGGCACCTACTGACCTGGGGAGTTCATCTTTCAGTGTCCTATCTTTTTGCCTTATACTGTTCATGAGGTTCTCAAGGCAAGAATGCTGAAGTCGTTTGCCATTCCCTTCTCCAGTGGACCACATTTTGTCAGAACTCTCCACCATGACACGTCCATCTTGGATGGCCCTACACAGCATGGCTCATAGTTTCACTGAGTTAGACAAGGCTGTGGCCCATGTGATTAGATTGTTTAGTTTTCCGTGATTGTGGTTTTCAGAATGTGGAGTACAGAATGAAGCAGGGCCAAGGGTAATACAGTTTTGCCAAAAAAATGTACTGGTTATAGCAAACACCCTCTTCCAACAACACAAGAGAAGACTCTACACATGGACATCACCAGACGGTCAACACCGAAATCAGATTGATTATATTTTTTGCAGCCAAAGATGGAGAAGCTCTATATGGTCAGCAAAAGCAAGACCGGGAGCTGATTGTGGCTCAGATCATGAAATCCTTATTGCCAAATTCAGACTGAAATTGAAGAAAGTAGGGAAAACCACTAGACCATTTAGGTATGACCTAAATCAAATCCATAATGATTATACAGTGGAAGTGAGAAATAGATTTAAGGGACTAGATAGAGTGCTTGATGAATGATGGACGGAGGTTTGCAACATCGTACAGGAGACAGGGATCAAGACCATCCCCATGGAAAAGAAATGCAAAAAAGCAAAATGGCTATCTGAGGAGGCCTTACAAATAGCTGTGAAAAGAAGAAAAGCAAAAAGCAAAGGAGAAAAGGAAAGATACAAGCATCTGAATGCAGAGTTCCAAAGAATAGCAAGAACAGATAAGAAAGCCTTCCTCAGTGATCAATGCAAAGAACTAGAGGAAAAGGAGAGAATGGGAAAGGCTAGAGATCTCTTCAAGAAAATTAGAGATACCAAGGGAACAACATTTCATGGAAAGAAGGGCACAATAAAGTACAGAAATGGTATGGACCTAACAGAAGCAAAAGATATTAAGAAGAGGTGACAAGAATACACAGAAGAATGGTACAAAAAAATTCTTTATGACCCAGATAATCACAATGGTGTGGTCACTGACCTAGAGCCAGACATCCTGGAATGCGAAGTCAAGTGGGCCTTCAGTTCAGTTCACTTCAGTTGCTCAGTCGTGTCCGACTCTTTGCAACCCCATGAATTGCAGCACGCCAGGCCTCCCTGTCCATCAACAACTCCCAGAGTTCACTCAGACTCACGTCCATCGAGTCCGTGATGCTACCAGCCATCTCATCCTCTGTCATCCCCTTCTCCTCCTGCCTCCAATCCCTCCCAGCATCAGAGTCCTTTCCAATGAGTCAACTCTTCGCATCAGGTGGCCAAAGTACTGGAGTTTCATTCAGCTTTAGCATCATTCCTTCCAAAGAAATCCCAGGGTTGATCTCCTTCAGAATGGACTGGTTGGATCTCCTTGCAGTCCAAGGGACTCTCAAGAGTCTTCTCCAACACCACAGTTCAAACGCATCAATTCTTTGGTGCTCAGCCTTCTTCACAGTCCAACTCTCACATCCATACATGACTACTGGAAAAACCATAGCCTTGACTAGACAGACCTTTCTTGGCCAAGTAATGTCTCTGCTTTTGAATATACCATCTAGGTTGGTCATAACTCTTCTTCCAAGGAATAAGTGTCTTTTAATTTCATGGCTGCAATCACCATCTGCAGTGATTTTGGAGCCCAAAAAATAAAGTCAACCACTGTTTCCACTGTTTCCCCATCTATTTCCCATGAAGTGATGGGACCGGATGCCATGATCTTCGTTTTCTGAATGTTGAGCTTTAAGCCAACTTTTTCACTCTCCTCTTTCACTTTCATCAAGAGGCTTTTTAGTTCCTCTTCACTTTCTGCCATAAGGGTGGTATCATCTGCATATCTGAGGTTATTGATATTTCTCCTGGCAATCTTGATTCCAGCTTGTGTTTCTTCCAGTCCAGTGTTTCTCATGATGTACTCTGCATAGAAGTTAAATAAGCAGGATGACAATATACAGTCTTGATGTACTCCTTTTCCTATTTGGAACCAGTCTGTTGTTCCATGTCTGGTTCCAACTGTTGCTTCCTGACCTGCATACAGATTTCTCAAGAGGCAGGTCAGGTGGTCTGGTATTCCCATCTCTTTCAGAATTTTCCAGTTTATTGTGATCCACACAGTCAAAGGCTTTGGCATAGTCAATAAAGCAGAAAATAGATGTTTTTCTGGAATTCTCTTGCTTTTTCCATGGTCCACCGGATGTTGGCAATTTGCTCTCTGGTTCCTCTGCCTTTTCTAAAACCAGCTTGAACATCAGGAAGTTCACGGTTCATGTGTTGCTGAAGCCTGGCTTGGAGAATTTTGAGCATTACTTTACTAGCATGTGAGATGAGTGCAATTGTGTGGTAGTTTGAGCATTATTTTGCATTGCCTTTCTTTGGAATTGGAATGAAAACTGACCTTTTCCAGTCCTGTGGCCACTGCTGAGTTTTCCAAATTTGCTGGCATATGGAGTGCAGCACTTTCACAGCATCATCTTTCAGGATTTGAAAGAGCTCAACTGGAATTCCATCACCTCCACTAGCTTTGTTCGTAGTGATGCTTTCCAAGGCCCAGTTTACTCACATTCCAGGATGTCTGGCTCTAGATTAGGAAGCATTATTATGAACAGAGGTAGTGGAGGTGATGGAATTCCAGTTGCTTCCACTCAATATGCCAGCAAATTTGGAAAACTCAGCAGTGGCCACAGGACTGGAAAAGGTCTGTTTTCATTCCAATCCCAAAGAAAGGCAATGCCAAAGAATGTTCAACTACCGCACAATTGCACTCATGTCACACACTAGTAAAGTAATCCTTAAAATTCTCCAAGCCTGGCTTCAACAATACATGAACTGTGAACTTCCAGATGTACAAGTTGGTTTTAGAAAAGGCAGAGGAACCAGAGAGCAAATTGCCAACATCTGTTGGATTATTGAAAAAGCCCGAGATTTCCAGAAAAACATCCATTTCTGCTTTATTGACTATGCCAAAGCCTTTGACTGTGTGGATCACAATAAACTGTGGAAAATTCTGAAAGAGATGGGAATACCAGACCACCTGACCTGCCTCCTGAGAAAACTGTATGGAGGTCAGGAAGCAACAGTTAGAACTGGTCATGGAACAACAGACTGGTTCCAAATAGGAAAAGGAGTATGTCAAGGCTGTATTTTGTCACCGTGTTTATTTAACTGAGAAACACTGGGCTGATGAAGCACAAGTTGGAATGAAGATTGCCGGGAGAAATATCAATAACCTCACATATGCAGAAGACACCACCCTTATGACAGAAAGTTAAGAAGAACTAAAGAGCCTCTTGATGAAAGTGAAAGAGGAGAGTGAAAAAGTTGGCTTAAAGCTCAACATTCAAAAAACTAAGATCACGGCATCTGGTCCCATCACTTCATGGGAAATAGATGGGGAAACAGTGGAAACAGTGGTTGACTTTATTTTTTTGGGCTTCAAAATCACTGTAGAAGGTGAATGCAGCCATGAAATTAAGACGCTTACTTCTTGGAAGAAAAGTTATGACCAACTTAGACAGCATATTAAAAAGCAGAGACATTACTTTGTCAACAAAGGTCCATCTAGTCAAGGCTATGGTTTTTCCAGTAGTCATGTATGGATTTGAGAGACTATAAAGAAAGCTGAGCACTGAAGAATTGATGGTTTTGAACTGTGGTGTTGGAGAAGACTCTTGAGAGTCCCTTGGACTGAATGAAGATACAACCAGTCCACCCTAAAGGAAATCAGTCCTGAATATTCATTGGAAGGACTGATGTTGAAGCTGAAACTCTAATACTTTGGCCACCTGATGCGAAGAGCTGACTCATTGGAAAAGACCCTGATGCTGGAAAGATTGAAGGTGGGAGGAGAAGGAGATGACGAGGAGGAAGAGGATGAGATGGTTGGATGGCATCACCAACTCAATGGGCCTGAGTTTGAGAGTTGGTGATGGACAGGGAGGCCTGGCGTGCTGCAGTGCATGGGGTTGCAAAGAGTCGGACACGACTGAGTGACTGAACTGAACAGCAGCCTCTTATAATTGGACTGGCTACGTAGCCCCTATGCCTTTTAACTGCAAGGTGTGAGAATAGTTGCGGATTGAAGAATTACTTCAAGATTTTGAAGATAAAAGGTATTTTGTTTTTTTTGTGGGCCTCCCAGGTGGCTCAGAGGTAAAGAATCTGCCTGCCAAGCAGATGTGGGTTTGATCCCTGGGTCAGTAAGATCTCCTGGAGAAGGAAATGGCAACACACTCCACTATTCTTGCCTGGGAAATCCCTTGGATGAAGGAGGCCAGTGGGCTACAACACAACTGAGTGGGCACACACACACACACACACACACACACACACACACACAATTAGCATGACAGGGCTTCAGCTTCAGCTTCCAAAGCACTCAGCACAGCTCACAATACCTGGCTAAGAGTTCTGAAGAAGGACAATAACAAAATGGTGCAACAGTTATCAATCACCTTTTCTGCAATATTTTATCCCGTAAATGTTCGCTGAATCTTTACCAGGTTAGTTTTTTATTTTTTTAAAGTGAAGTTGCTCAGTCATGTCCAACTCTTTGCAACCCCGTGGACTGTAGCCCACCAGGCTCCTCCATCCATGGGATTCTCCAGGCAAGAATACTGGAGTGGGTTGCCATTTCCTTTTCCAGGGGATCTTCCTGACCCAGGGATTGAACCCAGATCTCCCCCATTGCAGGCAGACGCTTTAATCTCTGAGCCACCTGAGAAATGTACAAAATTCATTTCTTCCATGAAAAGCTATGATCTGGAGCCCATCTGAACTTTTTGAGAAGATGGAATGATTCAGATCAAGGGACTCTGCAAACAACTTTTGTCATTAATGTTTATTTCAATTAAATAAATGTGAATTCAGAATTAATGTAAGATAAAACCTCCAAGTATTTAGCAAAACAAATGCTATTATGAGTTTGATTAAAATATTTGTGTTACCTGTGTTATGAACTACAGACATTCACAAAATTTAAAGCACATTCTGAAGAAAATAAAATTCTGATAAATTCTGTTTGTAAAAATCAATTCAGTGGTACAGTCCCCCTGGGGAAGAACCAATCTGCCTTGCTACCATCAATTAAAAATCAAATGAGATATTTTCCTCTTTCAGTTGTGACCGTCACAGTACTATATAACACATACAAACCTAAATCGTTTTGATCAGAGAATACAGTAAATAAGACTGGTATTTAACAGGTCTTACAGATCATGTAGTATAAAACATTTTCTTTTGCAAATAAAATGTATAAACTATTTCAAAAATATCAAACCAGTGAAAAATATGTTGACTGCAACAAAATTTCCAAACAGAAGTTCAAAAATCTTGGCAAAGCTATGCATATAACATCAAATAAAATCTAGCTTTATTTACCAAATAAAATATTCATTAAAAATACATAACACTTCAACATTTCAATAGAAATTGCTGTTCTGTCATACATGATCAAGTCTGTTTTCTAAATAATTTGAAGAAAATTTCAATTATAAGATAAATGAAGACTAAAAATAAAAACAATGCAAATTAAAGTGTTTTAGACACCTACATATAAGTAATTTCTAAACACATAATTGTTATATGATTATGGTTTGGAACAAATTTTCCCTGAGCACTCTTTCTGCTTGGTTAGAAAAACTGATTTTTCCTGAATAATTCAATTTTTCATCCATCAAGTGTATCTGGGAATCCTTCCTTCCAGACTCTCTAAAGTAATAACTGATTATAACCATTTTAAGGGGCTATGTGAATGGCTATAGAATTATGGTTGAGTTTTAGTGCCCTGAAAACTGTACAGTGGGTGTCTTGTACAACCGAAATGATTTACTATCCTAAAACTATCAACAGTTGCTTTAACAAATTCAGCACCCAAATTTGTTTTAACAAATTCAGCTGTTTTAACTAGCTTCACAGAAGAAAGAAGTAATAATCAGTAATTCCAGACCAATAAATACATATTAAAAACTGAAAAAAGAGTTGGATTAACATTGTGATTTCCCTGGAATAACACTGAAAAAAATTAAGCCTTCTGCCCAAAACAGGAAATACTTCATGTTAAAACTTTACGTAATTCAGTTTTGAGATCTGTCACTCCTTAAAAGTCATGCAAGCATAAAATTAGCGTCACTGGAAATTTCGTCGCATAAATGGCAGTTCTCAATGCTATCACAAGATTCACAGCCCAAAGACACACTATCATCAGTGCACATGTACAGTACCACTGCTAGATGTGTTCCCCTAATTTTTTAAGATCTTAAAAAACTCTTAGCTATTTGAGAGTTTAGGCCTCTTCTCTTTCAAATAAATAAAGCATAACAAATACCTGGGAGTCTTAACTATGTAAATTTCTAAATACTAATTTTTAACATAGCCTAGCATCACAGTGATAGCTAACAGTGAATGATGTTGGATTCGTGATCTCTGAAGAAGATTTCAGCTTCAGGACTAGGGACCAAGCTTGATCACTCTAGAGCTTTTGTGTAGGAGAGTTCTATTAAAGCATAAAAAGGGACAGAGAAACCTTCTGACACAGACATCAGAAAGGGGATGGAAAGTGTCCCCTCCTCCATAGTCTTATCAAGGCCTTATATACTTTTATCAGACCCACTCCCAAAACATACATCTTAAATTAACAAGATTCAACTAACAATAGAAAGGTCTTACCAGACTCACTCTCACAACAAACATCATAACAAGATTAGTCAGAAGGTTCTTGTTAAGAAGGATAAACATGTCCTAGAGCAAGACACATTGCTGTTACATAATCATTAAAGTGAAGTAGCTCAGTCGTGTCTGACTCTTCGTAACCCCATGGACTGTAGCCTACCAGGCTCCTCTGTCCATGGGATTTTCCAAGCAATAGGACAGGAGTGGATTGCCATTTCCTTCTCCAGGGGATCTTCCCGACCCAGGGATCAAACCCAGGTCTCCCGCATTGTAGACAGACGCTTTACTGTCTAAGCCATACATAATCATTAGTACAGAGCTTAAGGAAAAACATACCCTTGAGTCATTAAGTGAAGTGAAGTTGCTCAGTCGTGTCCGACTCCTTGCCGACCCCATGGACTGTAGCCAACAAGGCTCCTCTGTCCATGGAATTTTCCATGCAAGAGTACTGGAGTGGGTTGCCATTTCCTTCTCCAGGGGATCTTCCCCACCCAGGGATCAAACCCGGGTCTCCCGCACTGCAGGCAAATGCTTTACCGTCTGAGCCTGGGCTTAAAGAAAAAATGTTTTATGTGACTAATGTAGAAAAAAAATGTTTGTCCTTTTCTCCTTGAGAGCTCCAGACCCCTTTCTCCTTCTCAAGGGCCCCAGATCCCTTCCTCCTCTGTGAGGGCCCTGGACTCCTTCCTGTTTGAGGGCCCCAGACTCCTTATCAACCTACTTAAGAATGAATTCTCTCAATACCAAAGGAAAATCAGATTTTAGAAGTTTCATATTTATAATTTCATAAGACTTAACTTATATATTTCCCTTACCACTAGATTTATGTGGCTTGCAAGAATATTTAATAAATAACTTAGAACATTTAGAAGTAATCATTCCGAAGATCTTCAAGTAAGCAATTTCAAGTGTCCAGAGGTATGTCTTCTGTCTTCTTATATTTTAAGGTACTTTACATAGGACGACCTTGACCAAGACGACTTTTAGACCTAGATATTTTTAAACAGAAAAGAACGTAAGAGGTGCTTCTAAAACAATAAGAAGTTGCCACTGCTTTAGGTTAAGTCTGATTGACACTGTCAAAATTTAATGAAAATTCATATACCTCCATAATCCACTTTAAAAATTCTTGGAGTGAAATGTACTTTGGAATTCAGGTATTTTTTAATTTTTAATATTATGAGTCTGTAGTAGTGCCCCATAACCAAACACAAGAGTATTTCTTTACTGACACAAATGAGTATTTCTTTACTGACACAAATGAGCATTTATATTAAGTAGGATAAATAAAAACTACAAATAGCACCACAGTAGCTCAGATCAGGTTTGAGTTGCCACAAATATATGAAAAAAACTTTGGGCTTTCTGAGTTTTCTGGATTTCAGAATTGCAGATAAGGCATTTGGATCTGTAGTATTAATGATCACTTTTCAGTAACTGCTAATCTTTCAAAGAAAATTTGTGCTGTAAAGTGACACAGAACATACAAGTTAGATATTCTTTTTCTTTGGCCCCATTGCACAGTATGAGGGATCTTAGTTCCTGGACCAGCCCCCTGTAGTGGAAGCATGTAGTCTTAACCACTGAACCTCCAGGGAAGTCCCACAAGTTAAGATTTTATAAAGAGAGAACAAGAAATAAGAAAATTTCAATGATTTATATAAAGTAGTAATATGTTATCAATAAACAGCATAAAAATCCTGCTAGTTTGCAGTGGCACTACAGCTTACATTTGTCAGTTGTTGGCTTGGAACCTAGCTGACTCAATAAACAGAAAACTTATTTTAAAAAGCTATACTTTCATTAAATTTTGTCATCATGACCTTTTAAAGTCTTAACTCTTAAGTTAAAATCTCGTTCTGACTAATGTCTTGTTGATCTAATCTCCAAACAAAATAAAACCAAACTCAAATTATGTGCTTCTAGTGTTCATATGGTTTTTCCCTTAAGAAAAAAAATATATATATATATCATCACTTCAAAGCTGGCATTCTGAATTCACTTCTGCTGATTTACCTTGTGTTTTTTTCTGAGCTGCTCTGCCGAGCACTGACTGGCACTGAGGCCTTGATTTGTGCTTCAAGCCTGGAATAAATACCTCCTGCAAACTGTAAAGGAGCAAAATTAAGTTACTATCTATATGGAACCAAAAATTGAAACAGCATTACTTTTGAATTTAGAAGCAATTTTTTTATTTTTTAAATTAAAAAATTTGGCTCTTTGAGTTATAATTTATATGTGCTATTTTACTTTAAAATTCACCCTATTTAGTGTACTGTTCTGAGTTGAATTTTGACAAATGCATACAGTTGTGTGAACACTTATAATGGAGACATAACCCAGTTCCATCACCCCAAGAAAATCCCCTAGTGCCCCCTTTTAAGGCCAATGATTTGATGACTTTACAGTACAAATTCTGGCAACCATCAACTTTTGGGCTTTTTTTCTTGGCTGGTATGTGTAGTTTGCGGGATCTTAGTTACCTGACCAAGGATAGAGCTTGTGCCCTTGGCAGTGAAAGAACAGAGTCCTAACCACTGGACCGCCAGGGAATTCCCCTACTTATCTGTTTTATGTCCCTATACCTTTGCATTTTCCAGAACCTTATATATATACAGAATCATATAGCTTACAGCCTTTTGAATAAGGCTTCTTTCACTCACCATAATGTGTAGGAGATTCACCTATGTTGCAGCATGTATCAGTAGCTCATTCTTTTTTATATATACCACAGTCTTAATCACTTATCAAGTAAAGGACATTTGGGTTGTTTCTAGTTTTTAACAATTCTAAATAAAGCCCCTGTAAAGATGTGTGAAACGATCTGTATGGTGAGTAAACATTAAAAATATAAGAAACAAGCAAACTGTTGTCCAAAGTAGCCATTCCCTTTTGCATCCTTACTAGTTATATATGACAGTTCCAGTTGCTCTATATCGTTGCTAGCATATTAAAAAAAATTTTTTTAGACATTTTAGTAGGTGTATAGTGGTATCTTGTTGAGGGATTAATTTACATTTCCCTAATGACCTAGATAGCATATTGAAAAGCAAAGACATTACTTTGCCAACAAAAGTCCGTTTAGTCAAGGCTATGGCTTTTCCAGTGGCCATGTATGGATGTGAGAGTTGGACTGTGAAGAAAGCTGAGCACCAAAGAATTGATGCTTTTGAACTGTGGTGTTGGAGAAGACTCTTGAGAGTCCCTTGGACTGCAAGGAGATCCAACCAGTCCATTCTGAAGGAGATCAGCCCTGGGATTTTTTTGGAAGGAATGATGCTAAAGCTGAAACTACAATACTTTGGCCACTTCATGCGAAGACTTGACTCATTGGAAAAGACTCTGATGCTGGGAGGGATTGGGAGCAGGAGGAGAAGGGGACGACAGAAGATGATATAGCTGGATGGCATCACTGACTTGATGGATGTGAGTCTGAGTGAACTCTGGGAGTTGGTGACAGACAGGGAGGCCTGGCGTGCTGCGATTCATGGGGTCGCAAAGAGTCGGACACGACTGAGTGACTGAACTGAACTGAACTGAATGACTAAGAAGGCAAAGAGGCTATCTGAGGAGGCTTCACTAATAAAGAAGTGAAGTGAAAGGCAAAGGAAAAAAGGAAAGATATACCCAACTGAATGCAGAGTTCCAGAGAAAAAGCAAGCAGAGATAAGAAGGCCTTCTACAATGAACAATGCAAAGAAAGAGGAAAACAACAGAATGGGAAAGACTAGAGATTTCTTTAAGAAAACTGGAGATGTCAAGGGAACATTTTATGCAAGGATGGGCATGATAAAGGAAAAAAATGGTATGGACCTAACAGAAACAGAAGGGATGAAGAAGAGGTGGCAAGAATATACAGAAGAACTATACAGGAGAGGTTTTAATGACCCAGATAACCACCATGGTGTTATCACTCACCTAGAGCCAGACATCCTGGAGTATGAAGTCAAGTGGGCCTTAAGAAGCATCACTACAAACTAAGCTAGTGGAGGTGATGGAATTCCAGTTGAGCTATTTCAAATTCTAAAAGATGATGCTGTTAAAGTGCTATACTCAATATGTCAGCAAATTTGGAAAGCTCAGCAGTGGCCACACGACTGGAAAAGGTCAGTTTTCATTCCATTCCAAAAAAAGGGCAATGTCAAAGAATGTTCAAACTACTGCACAATTGTACTCATTTTACATGCTAGCATGGTAATGTTCAAAATCCTTCAAGCTAGGCTTCAACTGTATGTGAACTGAGAACTTCCAGATGTACAGCTGGGTTTATAAAAGGCAGAGGAAACAGATCAAATTGTCAACATTTGTTGGATCATGGAAAAAGCAAGGGAATTCCAGAAAATGTCTACTTCTGCTTCAATGACTATGCTAAAGCCTTTGACTGTGTGGATCATAATAGCTGGAAAATTCTTAAGGAACTGGGAATACCGGACCACCTTATCTGTCTCCTGAGAAACTGTATGTGGGTCAAGAAGTAACAGCTAGAACCAGACATGGAACAATGGACTGGTTCAAAACTGGGAAAGGAATACGTCAAGGCTAAATACTGTCAACCTGCTTACTTAACTTTTACACAGAGTATATCATGTGAAATGCTGGGCTGGATGAATCACAAGCTGGAATCAAGACTGCTAGGAGAAATATCAATATCCTCAGATATGCAGATGATACCACTCTAATGGCAGGAAGTGAAGAGAAACTGAAGAGCCTCTTGATGGGGGGTAGTGAAACTCAACATCAAAAAACTAAGATCATGGCATCTGGTCCCATCATTTCATGGCAAATAGAAGCAGAAAAAGTAGAAGCAGTGACAGATTTTACCTTCTTGGCCTCCAAAATCACTGTGGACACTCCAAAATTTCATGGTGAAACTTTGACTGCAGCCATGAAATTAAAAGACGCTTGCTCCTTGGAAGGAAAACTAAGCCAAATCTAGACAGCATATTCAAAAGCAGAGCTACCACTCTGCTGACAAAGGTTCGTATAGTCAAGGCTATGGTTTTCCCAGTAGTCATGTATGGATATGAGGGTTGGATCATAAAGAAGACTGAGCACCAAAGAACAGATGCTTTCCAATTGTGGTGCTGGAGAAAACTCTTTAACAGTCCCCTGGACGGCAAGGAGATCAAACCAGTCAATCCTAGAGGAAATCAACCCTGAATATTCATTGAAAGGACTGATGTTGAAGCTCCAATACTGTAGCCATGTGATGTGAAGAGCTGACTCACTGGTGAAGACTCTGATGCTGAAAAAGACTGACGGCAAGAGGAGAAGTGGGCAGCAGAGGATAAGATAGTTAGCATCGCTGATCCAATGGACAAGAGTCTGAGCAAACTTCAGGAGATAGTGGAGGACAGAGGAGCCTTGGTATGCTACATTCCATGGGGTCACAAAGAGTAGGACAAGACTTAGTGACTGAACAACAATAATAATGACTAATGGCGTTTCTGGTGGTGGCTCAGCAGTAAAGAATCTGCCTGCACTGCAGGAGACAGAAATTCAATCCCTGGGTCAGGAAGATCCTCTGGAGAAGGAAATCCTCTGCTCCAGTATTCTTGCCTGGGAAATCCCATGCACAGAGGTGCCTGGTGGACTACAGTCCAGGGGGTCACAAAAGAGTGGGACAAGACTGCAAAAACAAAAAAAAAGATGACTAATGATGTTGCCATCTTTTCTTGTGCTACCTTCTCTCATGCAGTCTATGGTTAATTTTTTGCCTGCTTCTTTTTATTGGGCTGTTTATTTTCTCAGAATTTATGGTTTGTTTTTTCATTCTCTTAATAATGCCTTTCAAAAACAAGTTTTAAATTTTGATGAAATCCAGTTTTTTTCTTTAATGGATCATGCTTTTGGTGTTGTAGCTAAGAAATATTTGTCTAACCCATGGTGATAAAGATTTTTTTTCCTGTTTCTTCTTGTAGGGAAGCAAATTTTTCAATAAAAGCATTAGGGGCAAAAGTTACTATAAATATATAATACTGATACTAATAATGATATATAATGTTATAACTAATATGCAATTCAGTAAGAGTACAGGTATTTCTTGTTATCATTTTTATAATAAGATAACATCTTATTTTAAAGATAACATCTAAGCACCGATACAGAGCTGATAAAATAAGCAAATCCAGGAGGTCACCTTCCACAATGAAGTTAATCTGTTCCTGGATACTATACTTTTAGTGACAGTGTACTTTACTATGTGTGTTACACAGGTCTATGGACCATAACAGGTGGTGAAAACTTTTATGTGAATGAACTGGTTAACTGGTACAGAATATAAAAATATATACAAAATTTACTCTTTTAAAATCATAAAGCATCTTTATACTTATGATGAAAATAAAGTAGGAAAGAGTACTAAGCAAGCACCATACGGGAGTAGGTAATTCTTACTTCTTTGGCTTCCCTTGACCTGACTCGATCGAGATCTCCCAATCTCATCTTTATTAGGTGCCCAGTAATTTCAGACATCCGCCGCTGATCTGAAAGGTAAACATTAATAAATCTTTTTATGAGGATGTTTAGTAATTTTTATTTCTTAAAGAAGACTGCAATTATTAAAAGTCCATGAAAACACCACTGTATATTATTTGCAGACACATACACCTATTTATCTTTGAAGGACTTTAGGCTTCAAGTAGCAAAATGGCTCATATATATATAACTGGGCTGCTTTTAAGATGACTGTAAATCAGCTGAAGACATATTCAGCTTTCTTGAAAGTGGAAGCGGTGGATGAAAGTCAGTCTGAGAGACCTCAGAACGACGGATGCATGAAACCACACATCTACTGGGGTTGTCTAGTAATGAAACTCTGGTTGGTGCCTGAGGAAATGTGCTAATTTGGGGCCTTATTCCAGTTGGAACCTTTAAAGCTATTCAGCATACTTCATAAAAGACTCCTATCATTGCTATTTATAGCCAATTTGTACATTACCCAAATAATACTACTTACCATCTTCTCTTTGTGCATCTTGGTTGAATCTCAAGGATCTTGTGGCATCCCACTTATTCTTCTGCATACTCACACTATTGAAAAAATTAAACAAAAATCAGCATTGATGTTTTTAGAGTGAACATCTGACTGGATTAAGGAATAATACTCACATGAAAGGAGACACATCTCTAGAAGTTGACTAAAAAAAAGTAGACAACATTAAGGCCCAATTAGAACATATTTACTGATTAGCGTTATAGGTAATAACAAAAAAGAGTTTATATTTATTGGGCACAAGATACTGTACCAAGAGCATTACAAGCATTGTTTCATTGAAGCTTTGCAACAACCATGTGAGATAGATGCTATTATTATCTCTATATTAAAACAGTTTCAAAGGAGTTAAGAAACTTATCCAAAGGGAAAGAGACCTAGAATTTGAACCTGTTTTATTTATCTGACCTGGAAGCCCCCCACCTCCAATGCAGTCTTTTAGAATTCACTCATTCTATGCCTGTGGTTCTTAACATGGAGATGAATGTGCAATCCATCCAACATATACTGTGTGGAATGTGTCTCTGCCCCAGTTATTCACACATTTTTAGAATCCACAGTTCCTCTTTTAGCCAACAGTAGTTATACTGTTCTCTTATTCCTACCTGGCTTTTTACTCCTTCCTTTGAAGGCATGAGGAAATAAGAATAATTTTAAAAGGTCATAAAATATAATCAATTCTAAAAACTGCTTTATTTTTTGAATAAGTAATATTGGTTCAAAATTCAAGAAGTATAAATAGGACACACAGTAAAAGTTTCTATCCTTCCCCCTAGATATTTAGTTCCCTTCCTTAGAGGCAACCAATTTTATCAATTTCTGAAATAGCTTTCTATAGCTATTTTATGGATATATAAGAAAATTCATATATATTTCTTTATCTATTCTACATAAATGTTAGCATAATATACCACTATACATACTGCTCTGCACTTTTCCTTTTTTCTTCTTCTCTTAAAGTATAGTTAATTTGCAATGGTGTGTTAGTTTCTGGTATAAAGTGATTCAGCTTATATATATATATTTTCACACACACACTCTGGAGTGGATAGCCATTCCCTTCTCTAGGGGAATCTTCCCAACCCAGGGACCAAACCTGGGTCTCCCATATTGCAGGCAGATTCTTTACTGTCTGAGCTACCAGGGAAGCCCATGATATATATATATTTATATATATTCTTTTTCACATTCTTTTCCATTGTAGTTTATTATAAGAGGTCGAATATAATCCTCTGTGCTATAGGATCTTGTCTATTTTATATATAGTAGTTTGTATACGCTAATCCAAAACTGCTAATTTATCTTTCTTATACTTCACTTTCCTTTCTTCATGTGTCAATATACCTTAGAGATCTTTAATCTCAGTCTTTACAGAGATTCTTTACTCATCTTTACACTGCTAGCATTTCACTGTGGTACTCGTAGCTCTTCTTTTTCAGATTTTTCCTGCTTATTTCTTAATACAAACTTTAGAACAGTAATAGATAATTTATAGTTACCTTCTCCAGTGCCTTTTCTTTCTTCTGACCACAGGGTGAAGACATCTGCTTTTTTGGTTGTTTAGCGAACTTCTTTGGCTTCTCCTTTTTTCCTGATAATAGAACATCAGTGTTATCAGCCCATGCACTTGTCACATCCAAACAATAAAATCACTGAAAAAACAAAATACTGTTTTTAAAAACTAAAAAATTACCTTTAGATAAATAGTAAATATGTGGAGAAACAAAACTAAAAGTGCTTTACAGAGGTTCATTGACTTTTCTTCTTTCTACTTGGTGAAAATCTTAGGGAAAAAAATGAGGGCAATGAATTCCAAGTCCAGTGAAATTAAATGTAGAAAAATGGTGGGGAAATTACACATATTTATTTCCCTGAATCTAATGTGACAGTGGAGTCATCTCCTAATTCCAAATTTTTCAATATAAAAAATAACTGTAACCCCAAAAATCACAAATTGAGAAGGGGAGGAAAGAAGAGTTCACATACACAAAATCTTTAAAATGCCTTTGTTCACACAGGAGGTTGGGCTATGAGGGTAAAAATGGAGGTAGAACATAAATGATCCTAGGAAGAAGCAGATCTGGGATAAACTGTATTCAAAACGAGGGCATTCCTGTAATGAACATTCAGACCTTACTCTTGGCTGACAGTTTAGTGGAGAAAGGAGACAGGCAAAAAAAGAGGGAGGGGAAAGAAGTATTTCTCTAAAAACAAGGTTGGAAGGTTGATAATAATCCATTAGATTGCTGTTTCCCAATTATCAATTATTTGCACACCATCTTTACAGCTTTTGCTCTATCTTAAAAGAGAAACTTCATCACTACCAAATGAAAAGCCTGCAAAATGTGCTACATAGAAGACAATCCTGAAGATAACAGAATAAAGACAAAACAACATTTAGAATCTAGATAGATTTATTTTTCTGCTGGCCCTGGGCCCCTGACATGTGTCTCTCTGTTCATGTGGGAGATTAACAAGTGTTACATTGCTAAAAGCCATGATAGGGTGGGCTACATGATAACAGCAGTGTGAAAGGGTGGACAATTCCTCCCCCCACAATAATGATAAAAACAGAACAAAAATCCTATAAACAATCATCTGCAGATACTGGAGAATAATCAAAGGAAGAGAGAAAGTTCACTGTTTACATGTGAAAAAAGCTTCCTTATCTGACGGCACTTTCTCCCTCCTCAGCTCAGGGAGAAAAATTGTAACCTTGAGTTGCAGGGAGAAAATGATAGAGTTCAAAGCAACAGAGGTGCTAGGAATTCAAAGGGGAAAATTTGAAAACAAGAAAGAGATCTGAGGCCTAAAATGTGAACATAAACTATGCCCAAATTCTGATCTGAATGTTAAACTATGCAAGTACACAGGAGACCCTAGGAAGCTCATCTAAAAAGGCAAGCAGAAACCAGGGTGGGGTGTTGATCACTGGAAGACAGAACTGCTCTCTGTGAGAAGAGGCACATTTCCTGTGCCTTTGAATGACTTCCCCAAACTGTTTTTAGCTTGAGTTTCTGAGAGTCTTGCTGGCTTGAATTATCACAGGTCAGACCTCGGACTGGAAAAACAAGTAGGAATTTAGGGGGAACCCCAAAGCAAGGAAACCACCAAGCAGGTGAGCCCCCAGTAAATTCTTTCCTTGGCTGACCACTAAACTCCCCAAACTGTCATCCTGCAGATCCTGCGACCTTCCATGGTGACTGCTGAGGAGCTGGGGGAATGCAAGAAGCAAGGTGAACAAGGAACAGGATTGGCCCCAGATAGCTGAGGTGCACATGAAAGAAATGAATTCAGTGAGCCCAGAGGCTTGCATCTTCCCATACACAGAATGCTCAGTTCCTTCACTGATAGCTGATCTTGATGTTCAGACTGCCTGCTCTATTTGTTGCAAACTTGTATATAGCCTAACGTCCTCCTGCCTCCATGGAGCAGTTTTCTCAGAGCTACTGAGATGCTGTGTCCTGGACTCAGTGTCCTAAACATTCCCACCAGATAAAATAGCTCTCTACTTTCAGAATGTGAATATATTTTTTCAGTCAACAGTTTTGGTGACCATGAAGCAACCCAGAGCAGATTTCTTTCTTCCACATGAACTTTATGAGAAACCAAGACATAGTACCAGAAGAGACTCACTAAACTACACAGGCTGGTGTGGCCTTTGAGGTGGGGGCAGCCAAAAGCAGCAGCAGTTAGCAGGCAAAAAAACCTGTGCAGAGACACCAGCAGGGAGACAGATTTTGCAGTGTGGCTTAGGCAGGTTAATTGCTTATGAGAACAAAAATCCCAACAATTCTTAGGAGAATAAAAGGTTTCAGAGTTGCACAAAGATAATCTACAGAATTTAGTTTTCACCCAAAAGTCATGAGATAAAGAAAATGATAAGTATGATCCACTCAGAAGAAACAGTTGATAGAAACTGATTGAGAAGGCCAGCATGTTGGACCTGGGAGACAATAATTTCAAAGCAACTGTTACAAACATGTTGAAAGGAAAAATGGTAGAGAGAATCTCAAGACATAAACAGAAAATATAAAAGAAGAACCAGCGGGTAAATTCTAGAGCTGAAAGGAATAACTGAACTGAAAAAGTTTAAAAATGTAGCAGACAGGCTCAAAAGAAAATCTGAAATGGCAGAAAAATGAATCAGTGAATGTGAAGTCAAGGATTAGAAATTATCCAGTCGGGGGGAGACATGACTGAAGAAAAGACCCAGAGCCTCAGAAACAATATCAAAAGGCCATAGGTATATTGGAGACCCAGAAAACAAATGTGATAAAGGGGCACAAAAAATACTTGAAAGAAATAATGATTGTAAGATAACAATTTATAGATTTAAAAAGTTCAACAAGTCCCAAATAAAATAAACACAAAGAAAATCACATCTAGGCATACTGTAGTCAAGCTTCTAAAAGTCAAAAATAAAAAGATATATCTCGAAAGCAGCAAGATTAAAAGTATACATTATATACATAACAGGGGAAATTTTTATCACAAGGACTAACTTCTCAGAAACAATGGAGGGTAGAAGACTGAAATGACATATTTAAAGTGCTGAAAGAAGGCAATATATAGATATATAGTTATACAGTTACGGCTGATTAGTGCTGCTGTATGACAGAAACCAATACAACATTATAAAGCAATTATCTTCCAAATTTAAAAAGAAGTGCTAAAAGAAAAAAGTTGTTAATCAAGAATTATAAATTGAGAAAACTGTACTTCAAAAACAAAAGCAAAATAAAGACATTTTCAGGTGAATAAAAACAAGAGAATTCACTAGTACACTTGCAGTATACTTGCGCTACAGGAAATAAGAAGTCCTTCATGCTCAGTTGGTTAAGAATCCATGGGGTCGCAAAGAGTCGGACACACTGAGAGACTTTCACTCATGAAGGAATGAATGAATGAAAGAAAATAACATCAGATGGTAACAAAGATATAGACACAAATGATAAACTCGTTGGTAAATATGAAGGACTAAAGGTATATATTTTTCTTTGTTCCCTTCTCTAAAGGTTCTTATGTTAATATTTTACCTGGAGTAATTCATATTCCCTTTAAGTAGACTGTGACAGATTAAAAAGGCATGTTGAAATCTTTAAAACAATCAAATGCAAAGAAATATAACTAAAAAGCTAATAATTTAAACAATATACTAAAATTATTCTTAGCACAAAAAAAGCAGGAAAGGAGAAACACAGAAACAAAACATTTGAGCCAATTAGCAAATGAATAGCAAAATGGCAAACCTAACACAACCATATCAATAAACATATTAAATATAAATACAATAAATGGTCCAGTCAAAATGCAGAGATTGTCAAACTGGACAAGAAAGCAATTTCCAACAATATGCTATCTGTAAGATGCATACTTCAAATTAAAATATTGTTGAAAACAAAAGGATAGGAGAAAGATATGTCATTAAAATGGTAAACAAAACAAATCGAGTGATTATGTTAAAATTAAACAAAACAGACTTTAAGATAAGCAGTTCTACTATAAATAAAGAGGGCTCCATCATGATAAAATAGTCAGTACATTATAAATATATATATGCCTAGTTACAAAGCTCAAACACATACTATGCCATGCCATGCCTGCTGCTCAGTCATGTCTCGACTCTTTGAGACCCCATGGACTGTAGTTCATCAGGCTCCCTCTCTATGGAATTTTCCAGTCAAGAATACTGGAGTCAGTTGCCATTTCCTACTCCAGGGGATCGTCCCAAACCAAGGATTGAACCCATGTCTCTTGAGTCTCCTGCACTGGCAGGCAGATTCTTTACCACTGTGCCACCTGGGAAACTATATCATGATCAAAGAGTCAATACACTATAATTGCATATGTGCCCAGTTACAAAGCTCTAACCCACACATAACGCAAAAGCTGACAGACTTGAAAGGAAAAATACAGAAATTAACATGATAGCTTGAGATTTCAATACTAATCTCTTACTAATTGATAGAACAAGAAGTCAGAAAATGAGCACTAGAAAATCAAACCGACTTCACTCTACATTTACAGACTACTCCACCAAAAAGAGCAGAATTCACATTGTTTTCATGCACATCTGGAGCATGTATCAATAAAACTTAGAAGATGAAAGCACAGAGAGTACATTTTTCAATCACAATGGAATTATATGAGAAATCTACAACTGAAAAGTATTCAGAAAATCTGAAAATATTTGGAAATTAAACACATTACTGAGCAATACATGGGTCAAAGACAAAATCATGAGTGAAATTAGAAAATATTTTGTACTAAATATAAACAAAAACAAGATACACCAAAATCTATGAAAAATACTTAAAAAGTAGTGCTTAGAGTGAGTCTTATAGTTTTAAATGCTTATACTAGATTTAAGTTTTCACATTAAGAAGCTAGAAAAAAGGGGAAATTAAGTCCAAATTAAGTTCAAGGAAGGAAACAGTAAATATAAGACCGAAAATCAATGAAATATAAAATAGACAAACTACAGAGAAAGTCTACGAAATCAAAAGCTGGTTCCTGGCAAAGATCAATAAAACTAATAAACCTGTAGCTAAACTGATCAAGAAAAAAGGAATATAAAACACAAATTAACAATACCAGGAATGAAAGAAGAACACCACCAGAGATCCTTCAGATAGAGAAGGATAAGAAAATAGTATGAGCAACCTCATGCTAATAAATCTGACAATGACAATTTGGATAAAATGGACATATTCCTCAAAAGAAGTTGTCAAAACAGATTTAAGAAGAAATAGAAAACTTGAATAGCACTGTATTAATAAAAGACACTGAATTCATAGTTAAAAACCTTCCTATAAAGAAGACTCCAGGCCCAAATGACTTCACTGCTAAATTTTATCATACATTTTAGGGCCAAAGAATACAAATACTACACAGATTCTTTCAGAAAAGGGTAGTGAACATTTTCCAACTCATTTTATGAGGTCATTATTAACCTGACAACAAAATTTGGAGATGACATCATAAAAAAACTACAGGCAAATATCCCTCATGAGCACTAATAAAAAATCTTTAACAAAGTACATACAAGCAAGTGAAATATAGTAATATATAAAGAGAAAAATGTCTATTGATGAAAGCCTAGATGCTGTGAAGTTTCACGTTACCATGCAAATTTTTATGTCTAACAGAAATGCAAATTATTTCTAATAGGAAAGATAACCCCAAAGATTATGGATTTACTGCCCTGTAGAACATTAATCAGTTTTGTATCTAACTTGCAATCTTTTTTTCAACATTCTTTTTTCAAATGCCTATAAATACCTGAGTTGTCAAATGCCTAACCCTAACCCTAACTTTTCTCTGCTAGTTCTCTCATTTTAACTCTAATCAGTTAAAAATTTTTGATACAAGTTCAATTTACAGTTGTATAAAATAATGTTTTTTAATTGTTAAAAAAAATCATACTTTGATGACTATTACTTAATGCTTCATTTGAGTGTCATTTCAAATCATCTCAGGTATACTGATGTAGTCACATATTTTGAGAAAGCCATTAAGTTATACCTGAAATGAAAGCTCGGAGGATTACTTCTTAGTATACCACACTTTTAAAAAATAACTTTATGAGTGTTCTGTATTTAGTGTCAGGATTAGAGAATCTTGATGAAGTCTCTATTATTTTTTCCACATTGTAACCTACCATGTAGACTTATAAAGCCCCTTTCTCATCCCTTGCATTAAATCCTTCAGGATATAGTCTCCTCATAAAACTGAGATGAGTTTCAACTTAGAAATCCATACTTTGTTTCTTGGATACTTCTTCTTCATCTCCAACTTCATCTTCAGTGACCTCGGACCCAGTGGTATATTCTTCTTCTTCTGAAAATAATGACTGTTGTTTCTAAAATAAAAAACAAAACATACCATATTAAAATTTTATCTTATCACGTCACCAATGAATTCTTCCAAACACATTTATCTACTTATTCTGGATGAATGAGCCAAATAAAAACTGATAAAATGACCACTGCCTAGCACAACATTTGGGAAATGGATCTAAGAATTTCTACATTTAAGACAGGATAACATTATATTAAATATTTAGAAAATTTACTATTTTCATAGGTTCTAGCAGAGTGATGGGCACATTATAGGTACTTAGTATTTGCTGAACTGCAACCCTATTTCTCAACTGAAAATATTTTCCTTGATAATTAAAATTAAGTTAAAATACAATAATTGTCAATATTAATGTAGTCTCATAAACAAGCAATGGGGAAAGAAATGGCAACCCACCCCAGTATTCTTGCCTGGGAAATCCCATGGACAGAGGAGCCTGGTGGGCTACAGTCCATGAGGTTGAAAAAGAGTCAGACATGACTTAGCAACTAAACAACAAATAAGTACATGTGCACATTCTCTGGGTGAATGTGGTCCTGGATTAAACATATCCACATCAATTTCATGCATCCAACCACCCTCCTGTCTGTTATCACTGACAAATTTCTATTCCATTCTTATGAATACTGGAGGCAGATGGCATAGTAATGGCAAACAGGCAAGAAAAAACAGTAAGTCAATCAATCAACCAAATAAATGGAACTTAACTGATTTGTTGTTTTGTTCAATATTCTAAATATGACTTCCAAGTGACTTTTTAAAGAAGTCCTTTAAGAAAACTTATGGGTTATGCAGCCAGATAATGGAGTATATGTGTTTTACAGTCCATGGAATTATCTAGGCCAGAATACTGGAGCTGTAGCCTTTCCCTTCTCCAGGGGATCTTCCCAACCCAGGGATCAAACCCAGGTCTCCCGCACTGCAGGCAGATTCTTTACCAGCTAAGCCACAAGGGAAGCCCAAGAATACTGGAGTGGGTAGCCTATCCCTTCTCCAGCATATCTTCCCAACCCAGGAATCAAACTGGGGTCTCCTGCATTGCAAGTGTATTCTTCACCAACTGAGCTATGAGGGAAGCCAATAATATTTTTAGTAAATGTGAAATTATAGATGCTGAAAAGGATGCTATACATTTAACTAACACCTATAAAATAAGGGTTCTCTACAATAGCTCAGTCGGTAAACAATCTGCCTGCAATGCGGGAGACCTGGATATGATCCGTGGGTTGGGAAGACCCCTGGAGAAGGGAAAGGCTATCCACTCCAGTATTCTGGCCTAGAAAATTCCATGGACTGTATAGTCCATGGGGTCACAAAGAGTCAGACACGACTGAGTGACTTTTACTTCACTCGCATCACTATAAAATAAGATACTTATAAGATTCTATTAAACTAAACTTCGATGTAGGGAAAAAGATTTATGAAAGTGAAATATAGTTGCTCACTTCTCACTTACCAGCTGCAGAGTCCAGTTTTTCAGTGATAAGAACTATAAAGAAAGTCAAAGAAGAGATTAATACATATGCATCTACTTAAGATTGCAGCTCCTTATTTTCATGTAGATATCATAGAAGAGTTAGAGAAAGTTACAAGTATGGCTCCCTTCTAGGGTGAAATATCTCATCTAAAAATGATGTAGTACAATTTTTTATATTCCCTGCCTAGAGAAAGATGTGTATGTCTATAAAAAAAAGAAAAAAAATCAACATTTCCTAGTGTAATTTCTAAAGGACAAATAAATCACATACAGAGATAATATAATGTTATTTTGTGAATTATTTCACTTTTTAATGTTTATATTTTATAATAAATTAAGGAACCATATGTATATGGATATTCAAGAAATTTAATTTGCTATTTTATATACAATTTATAAATAAATGTCAATAATTAAACACTAATAGTGATCTGAAGCTTATAGCACATTTTACATGGAATATTTCACTTTCTTAGGTAAATGCTACTTCAACTAACACAAAGACAGGACATTCACAGGCAAAGAGAGACTCCCTGGCTGTTAGTCACAGGAATCAAACACATCAAAGCTTTTCAATCACCTTAAAAATATCTCAGTTTTGAAACCTTGGATATACTAAATGCATTACTGAATACAATTTAAAAAAAGAGAATTTTTTAAAACTGTATTTAATTGTAAACCAAAAAAGTTTATAGGCCTAAGAGGGGATAAAATATCCCATTCATAGGATCTTTATTCTGCAAACCACTATTTGTCCATAATAAACCCTGAAGACTATATTTTCCCCCCAAATTTGATTATTAATTCTTTGAGGGCAAGAAAATATCAGTGTTATAGCCCTGTTAATTCAGCATAACACTTTGTTATGATAGTCAGTAAATGTCTATTAATGAAAATTGCAGTATTAATTTAAACATCATATTTCTGTCAAAGATTAAATATCATCAGTTGTTTTTATAAATAAAGAATAAATGAAACAAGCTACTTACAGCATTAAGCTCCCCACTCTTGGGGCCCCATGGTGTATTTGGCTCCAGTAAAACATCACAGTCTAGACCCTTTTCATCACAGGGACCACCAGAATCACTTGAAAAGAAAAAGACATTTTAGGAAAAAGTGTCCAATTTCTTAAGCTCTTTCTTTTTCTGCATCGTACCCAGGTCCCAGTAATGAAAACGCAGTCTTAACCACTGGACCATCAGGGAATGCCCCAATTTTTTAAGAATTTAAATGCAAACAATACTGCTTTAACTGCAAATGTTCTATAAACCATTCTTCAGAAATACAGTTCTTAAGTATAAGGTGTGCTATTCAACATTTACATTTCTTAATGCATCTCGTGATTCCCCCAGCAGAAGTCACCCCATATGGGGGGAGCACCACTTACACTCAAGCATCATACCTGCCTGGTGTTAAAATAGGCTACAATGGTGGATACTACTTTGAGAATAGCTTTTGTTAGAGGGTCCTTCTTCCCTCAACCTGATAGCCCATTGCAACAGAATGATGGAAGTGACTGCATTACTTACTGAATCCAAGAAGTTCAAATCTAGGCAAAGATAACTTGTTGCAACCATCAGTTTTTTTTTCTAGTTCAATCAGTCAAGCTAAGATGGTCTTGAATAACTTAGGAACATTTTTTAAAACCCTCAAAAACTGGATTGTGGGCCTCACCCTTTCGGTCACCAGGAACTCCTATTATCAGTTTCTCTTCCCCTTGGACTTCCAATATTTTGTCCCCCCCCACCCCTTATCAAACAAACACATGCTTGCTCTTATTGTAAGCTAACACAATTTCAATTAGGCTTTCTGAAATAACATAAACTACTTAAGGACTACCATTACTGATTTGGGGAAGCACTGAGGGTAGAAGATTCTAGGATGGGAACCACTGATTGAACAAAGCTACAGTACAGGGTTTCCCTCACCTCACCTAATTGTATCTTTAGCAAAAGGCACAAGGATGACATCTTTGTGTTTGTGTAGATCATCCAGTATTTTGGCAGTTGGACAGGACAGCAAATCTTCACCTTCACC